>NC_092751.1:110257430-110377430 GCF_047496795.1 Chiloscyllium punctatum
AGCTCACTACCATCTCCCCAGCTCACTACCATCTCTCCGACTCACTACCATCTCCCCAGCTCACGACCATCTCCCCAACTCACGACCATCTCTCCAGCTCACTACCTTCTCTCCAGCTCACTACCTTCTCTCCAGCTCACTACCATCTCCCCAGCTCACTACCATCTCTCCGACTCACTACCATCTCCCCGGCTCACTACCATCTCTCCGACTCACTACCATCTCCCCGACTCACTACCATCTCCACAACTCACTACCATCTCTCCAACTCACTACCATCTCCACAACTCACTACCATCTCCACAACTCACTACAATCTCCCCAACTCACTACCATCTCTCCGACTCACTACCATCTCTCCAGCTCACTACCATCTCTCCAACTCACTACCATCTCTCCAGCTCACTACCATCTCCCATACTCACTTCCATCTCCCCAGCTCACTACCATCTCCCCAGCTCACTACAATCTCTCCAACTCACTACCATCTCTCCAGCTCACTACCATCTCCCCGGCTCACTACCATCTCTCCGACTCACTACCATCTCTCCGACTCACTACCATCTCCACAACTCACTACCATCTCCCCAACTCACTACCATCTCCCCAACTCACTACCATCTCTCCAACTCACTACCATCTCCCCAGCTCACTACCATCTCTCCAACTCACTACCATCTCTCCGACTCACTACCATCTCTCGGACTCACTACCATCTCCACAACTCACTACCATCTCTCCAACTCACTACCATCTCCCCAACTCACTACCATCTCCCCAGCTCACTACCATCTCCCCAGCTCACTACCATCTCTCCAACTCACTACCATCTCCCCAACTCACTACCATCTCTCCAGCTCACTACCATCTCTCCAACTCACTACCATCTTCCCAGCTCACTACCATCTCTATGACTCACTACCATCTCTCCAACTCACTACCATCTCTCCAACTCACCACCATCTCTCCAACTCACTACCATCTCTCCAGCTCACTACCATCTCTCCAACTCACTACCATCTCCCCAACACACTACCATCTCTCCAACTCACTACCATCTCCCCAACTCACTACCATCTCCCCAACTCACTACCATCTCTCCAGCTCACTACCATCTCCCCAACTCACCACCATCTCTCCAACTCACTACCATCTCCCCAGCTCACTACCATCTCTCCAACTCACTACCATCTCCCCAACTCACTACCATCTCCCCAGTTCACTACCATCTCCCCAACTCACTACCATCTCCCCAACTCACTACCATCTCCCCAACTCACTACCATCTCCCCAACTCACTACCATCGCCCCAACTCACTACCATCTCCACAAATCATTGCCATCTCTCCAACTCACTACCATCTCTCCAGCTCACTACCATCTCCCCAACTCACTACCATCTCTCTAGCTCACTACCATCTCCCCAACTCACTACCATCTCTCCAACTCACTACCATCTCCCCAGCTCACTACCATCTCTCCAGCTCACTACCATCTCTCCAACTCACTACCATCTCCCCAGCTCACTACCATCTCCCCAACTCACTACCATCTCCCCAGCTCACTACCATCTCCCCAACTCACTACCATCTCCCCAGTTCACTACCATCTCCCCAACTCACTACCATCTCTCCAACTCACTACCATCTCTCCAACTCACTGCCATCTCTCCAACTCACTACCATCTCTCCAACTCACTGCCATCTCTCCAACTCACTACCATCTCTCCAACTCACTACCATCTCCCCAACTCACTACCATCTCTCCAACTCACTACCATCTCCCCAGCTCACGACCATCTCTCCAACTCACTACCATCTCCCCAACTCACTACCATCTCTCCAAATCACTACCATCTCTCCGACTCACTACCATCTCTCCGACTCACTACCATCTCTCTGACTCACTACCATCTCTCCGACTCACTAACATCTCTCCGACTCACTACCATCTCCCCAACTCACTACCATCTCCCCAGCTCACTACCATCTCCCCAGCTCACTACCATCTCTCCAACTCACTACCATCTCCCCAACTCACTACCATCTCTCCAAATCACTACCATCTCTCCGACTCACTACCATCTCCCCAGCTCACTACCATCTCCCCAGCTCACTACCATCTCTCCAACTCACTACCATCTCTCCAACTCACTACCATCTTCCCAGCTCACTACCATCTCTTTGACTCACTACCATCTCTCCAACTCACTACCATCTCTCCAACTCACCACCATCTCTCCAACTCACTACCATCTCTCCAGCTCACTACCATCTCTCCAACTCACTACCATCTCCCCAACTCACTACCATCTCCCCAACTCACTACCATCTCTCCAACTCACTACCATCTCCCCAACTCACTACCATCTCCCCAACTCACTACCATCTCTCCAGCTCACTACCATCTCCCCAACTCACCACCATCTCTCCAACTCACTACCATCTCCCCAGCTCACTACCATCTCTCCAACTCACTACCATCTCCCCAACTCACTACCATCTCCCCAGTTCACTACCATCTCCCCAACTCACTACCATCTCCCCAACTCACTACCATCTCCCCAACTCACTACCATCTCTCCAACTCACTACCATCTCCCCAACTCACTACCATCTCCCCAACTCACTACCATCTCCACAACTCATTGCCATCTCTCCAACTCACTACCATCTCTCCAGCTCACTACCATCTCCCCAACTCACTACCATCTCTCTAGCTCACTACCATCTCCCCAACTCACTACCATCTCTCCAACTCACTACCATCTCCCCAGCTCACTACCATCTCTCCAGCTCACTACCATCTCTCCAACTCACTACCATCTCCCCAACTCGCTACCATCTCCCCAACTCACTACCATCTCCCCAACTCACTACCATCTCCCCAGTTCACTACCATCTCCCCAACTCACTACCATCTCTCCAACTCACTACCATCTCTCCAACTCACTGCCATCTCTCCAACTCACTACCATCTCTCCAACTCACTACCATCTCTCCAACTCACTACCATCTCCCCAACTCACTACCATCTCTCCAACTCACTACCATCTCTCCAACTCACTACCATCTCTCCAACTCACTACCATCTCCCCAGCTCACTACCATCTCTCCGACTCACTACCATCTCTCCAGCTCACTACCATCTCCCCAACTCACCACCATCTCCCCAACTCACTACCATCTCCCCAGTTCACTACCATCTCCCCAGTTCACTACCATCTCCCCAACTCATTACCATCTCCCCAGCTCACTACCATCTCCCCAACTCACGACCATCTCTCCAGCTCACTACCATCGCTCCAGCTCACTACCATCTCCCCAGCTCACTACCATCTCTCCGACTCACTACCATCTCCCCAGCTCACGACCATCTCCCCAACTCACGACCATCTCTCCAGCTCACTACCTTCTCTCCAGCTCACTACCTTCTCTCCAGCTCACTACCATCTCCCCAGCTCACTACCATCTCTACGACTCACTACCATCTCCCCGGCTCACTACCATCTCTCCGACTCACTACCATCTCCCCGACTCACTACCATCTCCACAACTCACTACCATCTCCACAACTCACTACCATCTCTCCAACTCACTACCATCTCCACAACTCACTACCATCTCCACAACTCACTACAATCTCCCCAACTCACTACCATCTCTCCGACTCACTACCATCTCTCCAGCTCACTACCATCTCTCCAACTCACTACCATCTCTCCAGCTCACTACCATCTCCCCAACTCACTACCATCTCCCCAGCTCACTACCATCTCCCCAGCTCACTACAATCTCTCCAACTCACTACCATCTCTCCAGCTCACTACCATCTCCCCGGCTCACTACCATCTCTCCGACTCACTACCATCTCTCCGACTCACTACCATCTCCACAACTCACTACCATCTCCCCAACTCACTACCATCTCCCCAACTCACTACCATCTCTCCAACTCACTACCATCTCCCCAGCTCACTACCATCTCTCCAACTCACTACCATCTCTCCGACTCACTACCATCTCTCGGACTCACTACCATCTCCACAACTCACTACCATCTCTCCAACTCACTACCATCTCCCCAACTCACTACCATCTCCCCAGCTCACTACCATCTCTCCAACTCACTACCATCTCCCCAACTCACTACCATCTCTCCAGCTCACTACCATCTCTCCAACTCACTACCATCTTCCCAGCTCACTACCATCTCTATGACTCACTACCATCTCTCCAACTCACTACCATCTCTCCAACTCACCACCATCTCTCCAACTCACTACCATCTCTCCAGCTCACTACCATCTCTCCAACTCACTACCATCTCCCCAACACACTACCATCTCTCCAACTCACTACCATCTCCCCAACTCACTACCATCTCCCCAACTCACTACCATCTCTCCAGCTCACTACCATCTCCCCAACTCACCACCATCTCTCCAACTCACTACCATCTCCCCAGCTCACTACCATCTCTCCAACTCACTACCATCTCCCCAACTCACTACCATCTCCCCAGTTCACTACCATCTCCCCAACTCACTACCATCTCCCCAACTCACTACCATCTCCCCAACTCACTACCATCTCTCCAACTCACTACCATCTCCCCAACTCACTACCATCGCCCCAACTCACTACCATCTCCACAAATCATTGCCATCTCTCCAACTCACTACCATCTCTCCAGCTCACTACCATCTCCCCAACTCACTACCATCTCTCTAGCTCACTACCATCTCCCCAACTCACTACCATCTCTCCAACTCACTACCATCTCCCCAGCTCACTACCATCTCTCCAGCTCACTACCATCTCTCCAACTCACTACCATCTCCCCAGCTCACTACCATCTCCCCAACTCACTACCATCTCCCCAGCTCACTACCATCTCCCCAACTCACTACCATCTCCCCAGTTCACTACCATCTCCCCAACTCACTACCATCTCTCCAACTCACTACCATCTCTCCAACTCACTGCCATCTCTCCAACTCACTGCCATCTCTCCAACTCACTGCCATCTCTCCAACTCACTACCATCTCTCCAACTCACTACCATCTCCCCAACTCACTACCATCTCTCCAACTCACTACCATCTCCCCAACTCACTACCCTCTCTCCAACTCACTACCATCTCCCCAATTCACTACCACCTCCCCAACTCACTACCATCTCCCCAGCTCACTACCATCTCTCCAACTCACTACCATCTCTCCAACTCACTACCATCTCCCCAACTCACTACCACCTCTCCAACTCACTACCATCTCCCCAACTCACTACCACCTCCCCAACTCACTACCATCTCTCCAACTCACTACCATCTCCCCAACTCACTACCATCTCTCCAACTCACTACAATCTCTCCAACTCACTACCATCTCCCCTTTTCATGACCAACTCCCCAGCTCACTACCATCCCTCCAACTCACTACCATCTCCCCAACTCACTACCATCTCCCCAACTCACTACCATCTCTCCAAATCACTACCATCTCTCCAAATCACTACCATCTCTCCAGCTCACTACCATCTCCCCAACTCACTACCATCTCTCTGACTCACTACCATCTCCCCAGCTCACTACCATCTCCCCAACTCACTACCATCTCTCCAAATCACTTCCATCTCTCCAAATCACTACCATCTCTCCAAATCACTACCATCTCTCCAGTTCACTACCATCTCCCCAACTCACTACCATCTCTCCAACTCACTACCATCTCTCCGACTCACTAACATCTCTCCGACTCACTAACATCTCCCCAACTCACTACCATCTCCCCAGCTCACTACCATCTCCCCAGCTCACTACCATCTCTCCAACTCACTACCATCTCCCCAACTCACTACCATCTCTCCAAATCACTACCATCTCTCCGACTCACTACCATCTCTCCGACTCACTACCATCTCTCTGACTCACTACCATCTCTCCGACTCACTAACATCTCTCCGACTCACTACCATCTCCCCAACTCACTACCATCTCCCCAGCTCACTACCATCTCCCCAGCTCACTACCATCTCTCCAACTCACTACCATCTCCCCAGCTCACTACCATCTCCCCAGCTCACTACCATCTCTCCAACTCACTACCATCTCTCCAACTCACTACCATCTTCCCAGCTCACTACCATCTCTATGACTCACTACCATCTCTCCAACTCACTACCATCTCTCCAACTCACCACCATCTCTCCAACTCACTACCATCTCTCCAGCTCACTACCATCTCTCCAACTCACTACCATCTCCCCAACTCACTACCATCTCCCCAACTCACTACCATCTCTCCAACTCACTACCATCTCCCCAACTCACTACCATCTCCCCAACTCACTACCATCTCTCCAGCTCACTACCATCTCCCCAACTCACCACCATCTCTCCAACTCACTACCATCTCCCCAGCTCACTACCATCTCTCCAACTCACTACCATCTCCCCAACTCACTACCGTCTCCCCAGTTCACTACCATCTCCCCAACTCACTACCATCTCCCCAACTCACTACCATCTCTCCAACTCACTACCATCTCCCCAACTCACTACCATCTCCCCAACTCACTACCATCTCCACAACTCATTGCCATCTCTCCAACTCAGTACCATCTCTCCAGCTCACTACCATCTCCCCAACTCACTACCATCTCTCTAGCTCACTACCATCTCCCCAACTCACTACCATCTCTCCAACTCACTACCATCTCCCCAGCTCACTACCATCTCTCCAGCTCACTACCATCTCTCCAACTCACTACCATCTCCCCAGCTCACTACCATCTCCCCAACTCACTACCATCTCCCCAGCTCACTACCATCTCCCCAACTCACTACCATCTCCCCAGTTCACTACCATCTCCCCAACTCACTACCATCTCTCCAACTCACTACCATCTCTCCAACTCACTGCCATCTCTCCAACTCACTACCATCTCTCCAACTCACTGCCATCTCTCCAACTCACTACCATCTCTCCAACTCACTACCATCTCCCCAACTCACTACCATCTCTCCAACTCACTACCATCTCCCCAACTCACTACCATCTCTCCAACTCACTACCATCTCCCCAATTCACTACCACCTCCCCAACTCACTACCATCTCCCCAGCTCACTACCATCTCTCCAACTCACTACCATCTCTCCAACTCACTACCATCTCCCCAACTCACTACCACCTCTCCAACTCACTACCATCTCCCCAACTCACTACCACCTCCCCAACTCACTACCATCTCTCCAACTCACTACCATCTCCCCAACTCACTACCATCTCTCCAACTCACTACAATCTCTCCAACTCACTACCATCTCCCCTTTTCATGACCAACTCCCCAGCTCACTACCATCCCTCGAACTCACTACCATCTCCCCAACTCACTACCATCTCCCCAACTCACTACCATCTCTCCAAATCACTACCATCTCTCCAAATCACTACCATCTCTCCAAATCACTACCATCTCTCCAGCTCACTACCATCTCCCCAACTCACTACCATCTCTCTGACTCACTACCATCTCCCCAGCTCACTACCATCTCCCCAACTCACTACCATCTCTCCAAATCACTTCCATCTCTCCAAATCACTACCATCTCTCCAAATCACTACCATCTCTCCAGTTCACTACCATCTCCCCAACTCACGACCATCTCTCCAACTCACTACCATCTCTCCGACTCACTAACATCTCTCCGACTCACTACCATCTCCCCAACTCACTACCATCTCCCCAGCTCACTACCATCTCCCCAGCTCACTACCATCTCTCCAACTCACTACCATCTCCCCAACTCACTACCACCTCTCCAAATCACTACCATCTCTCCGACTCACTACCATCTCTCCGACTCACTACCATCTCTCTGACTCACTACCATCTCTCCGACTCACTACCATCTCTCCGACTCACTACCATCTCCCCAACTCACTACCATCTCTCGGACTCACTACCATCTCTCCAACTCACTACCATCTCCCCAGCTCACTACCATCTCTCTGACTCACTACCATCTCCCCAACTCACTACCATCTCCCCAACTCACTACCATCTCTCCAAATCACTACCATCTCTCCAAATCACTACCATCTCTCCAGCTCACTACCATCTCCCCAACTCACTACCATCTCTCTGACTCACTACCATCTCCCCAGCTCACTACCATCTCCCCAACTCACTACCATCTCTCCAAATCACTTCCATCTCTCCAAATCACTACCATCTCTCCAAATCACTACCATCTCTCCAGTTCACTACCATCTCCACAACTCACTACCATCTCTCCAACTCACTACCATCTCTCCGACTCACTAACATCTCTCCGACTCACTAACATCTCTCCGACTCACTAACATCTCCCCAACTCACTACCATCTCCCCAGCTCACTACCATCTCTCCAACTCACTACCATCTCTCCAACTCACTACCATCTCTCCGACTCACTAACATCTCTCCGACTCACTAACATCTCCCCAACTCACTACCATCTCCCCAGCTCACTACCATCTCCCCAGCTCACTACCATCTCTCCAACTCACTACCATCTCCCCAACTCACTACCATCTCTCCAAATCACTACCATCTCTCCGACTCACTACCATCTCTCCGACTCACTACCATCTCTCTGACTCACTACCATCTCTCCGACTCACTAACATCTCTCCGACTCACTACCATCTCCACAACTCACTACCATCTCCCCAGCTCACTACCATCTCCCCAGCTCACTACCATCTCTCCAACTCACTACCATCTCCCCAACTCACTACCATCTCTCCAAATCACTACCATCTCTCCGACTCACTACCATCTCCCCAGCTCACTACCATCTCTCCAACTCACTACCATCTCTCCAACTCACTACCATCTTCCCAGCTCACTACCATCTCTATGACTCACTACCATCTCTCCAACTCACTACCATCTCTCCAACTCACCACCATCTCTCCAACTCACTACCATCTCTCCAGCTCACTACCATCTCTCCAACTCACTACCATCTCCCCAACTCACTACCATCTCTCCAACTCACTACCATCTCCCCAACTCACTACCATCTCCCCAACTCACTACCATCTCTCCAGCTCACTACCATCTCCCCAACTCACCACCATCTCTCCAACTCACTACCATCTCCCCAGCTCACTACCATCTCTCCAACTCACTACCATCTCCCCAACTCACTACCATCTCCCCAGTTCACTACCATCTCCCCAACTCACTACCATCTCCCCAACTCACTACCATCTCCCCAACTCACTACCATCTCTCCAACTCACTACCATCTCCCCAACTCACTACCATCTCCCCAACTCACTACCATCTCCACAACTCATTGCCATCTCTCCAACTCACTACCATCTCTCCAGCTCACTACCATCTCCCCAACTCACTACCATCTCTCTAGCTCACTACCATCTCCCCAACTCACTACCATCTCTCCAACTCACTACCATCTCCCCAGCTCACTACCATCTCTCCAGCTCACTACCATCTCTCCAACTCACTACCATCTCCCCAGCTCACTACCATCTCCCCAACTCACTACCATCTCCCCAGCTCACTACCATCTCCCCAACTCACTACCATCTCCCCAGTTCACTACCATCTCCCCAACTCACTCCCATCTCTCCAACTCACTACCATCTCTCCAACTCACTGCCATCTCTCCAACTCACTACCATCTCTCCAACTCACTGCCATCTCTCCAACTCACTACCATCTCGCCAACTCACTACCATCTCCCCAACTCACTACCATCTCTCCAACTCACTACCATCTCCCCAACTCACTACAATCTCTCCAACTCACTACCATCTCCCCAATTCACTACCACCTCCCCAACTCACTACCATCTCCCCAGCTCACTACCATCTCTCCAACTCACTACCATCTCTCCAACTCACTACCATCTCCCCAACTCACTACCACCTCTCCAACTCACTACCATCTCCCCAACTCACTACCACCTCCCCAACTCACTACCATCTCTCCAACTCACTACCATCTCCCCAACTCACTACCATCTCTCCAACTCACTACAATCTCTCCAACTCACTACCATCTCCCCTTTTCATGACCAACTCCCCAGCTCACTACCATCCCTCCAACTCACTACCATCTCCCCAACTCACTACCATCTCCCCAACTCACTACCATCTCTCCAAATCACTACCATCTCTCCAAATCACTACCATCTCTCCAGCTCACTACCATCTCCCCAACTCACTACCATCTCTCTGACTCACTACCATCTCCCCAGCTCACTACCATCTCCCCAACTCACTACCATCTCTCCAAATCACTTCCATCTCTCCAAATCACTACCATCTCTCCAAATCACTACCATCTCTCCAGTTCACTACCATCTCCCCAACTCACGACCATCTCTCCAACTCACTACCATCTCTCCGACTCACTAACATCTCTCCGACTCACTACCATCTCCCCAACTCACTACCATCTCCCCAGCTCACTACCATCTCCCCAGCTCACTACCATCTCTCCAACTCACTACCATCTCCCCAACTCACTACCACCTCTCCAAATCACTACCATCTCTCCGACTCACTACCATCTCTCCGACTCACTACCATCTCTCTGACTCACTACCATCTCTCCGACTCACTACCATCTCTCCGACTCACTACCATCTCCCCAACTCACTACCATCTCTCGGACTCACTACCATCTCTCCAACTCACTACCATCTCCCCAGCTCACTACCATCTCTCTGACTCACTACCATCTCTCCAACTCACTACAATCTCTCCAACTCACTACCATCTCCCCAACTCACGACCATCTCTCCAACTCACGACCATCTCTCCAACTCACTACCATCTCCCCAACTCACTACCATCTCTCCAGCTCACTACCATCTCCCCAACTCACTACTATCTCTCCAACTCACTACCATCTCCCCAGCTCACTACCATCTCCCCAGCTCACTACCTTCTCTCCAACTCACTACCATCTCCCCAACTCACTACCATCTCTCCAACTCACTACCATCTCCCCCAACTCACTACCATCTCTCCAACTCACTACCATCTCCCCAACTCACTACCATCTCCCCAGCTCACTACCATCTCCCCAACTCACTACCATCTCCCCAGCTCACTACCATCTCTCCAAATCACTACCATCTCTCCAAATCACTACCATGTCTCCAACTCACTACCATCTCCCCAGCTCACTACCATCTCTCCAACTCACGACCATCTCCCCAACTCACTACCATCTCTCCAACTCACTACCATCTCCCCAACTCACTACCATCTCCCCAACTCACTACCATCTCCCCAACTCACTACCATCTCTCCAGCTCACTACCATCTCCCCAACTCACTACCATCTCTCCAGCTCACTACCATCTCCCCAACTCACTACCATCTCTCCAACTCACTACCATCTCTCCAGTTCACTACCATCTCTCCAACTCACTACCATCTCTCCAGTTTAATACCATCTCCCCAGCTCACTACCATCTCTCCAACTCACTACCATCTCCCCAACTCACTACCATCTCTCCAACTCACTACCATCTCCCCAACTCACTACGATCTCCCCAACTCACTACCATCTCTCCAACTCACTACAATCTCTCCAACTCACTACCATCTCCCCAGTTCACTACTATCTCCCCAACTCACTACCATCTCTCCATCTCACTACCATCTCCCCAAATCACTACCATCTCTCCAACTCACTACCATCTCTCCAGTTCACTACCATCTCCCCAGCTCACTACCATCTCTCCAACTCACTACCATCTCCCCAACTCACTACCACCTCCCCAACTCACTACCATCTCTCCAGCTCACTACCATCTTCCCAGCTCACTACCATCTCTCCAACTCACTACCATCTCCCCAACTCACTACCATCTCTCCAACTCACTACAATCTCTCCAACTCACTACCATCTCCCCTTTTCATGACCAACTCCCCAGCTCACTACCATCCCTCCAACTCACTACCATCTCCCCAACTCAATACCATCTCTCCAGCTCACTACCATCTCCCCAACTCACGACCATCTCCCCAACTCACTACCATCTCCCCAACTCACTACCATCTCCCCAGCTCACTATCATCTCCCCAACTCACTACCATCTCTCCAAATCACTACGATCTCTCCAAATCACTACCATCTCTCCAGCTCACTACCATCTCCCCAACTCACTACCATCTCTCCAACACATTACCATCTCCCCAGTTCACTACCATCTCTCCAACTCACTACCATCTCTCCAACTCACTACCATCTCTCCAACTCACTATCATCTCCCCAGCTCACTACCATCTCTCCAGCTCACTACCATCTCCCCAGCTCACTACCATTTCCCCAGCTCACTACCATCTCCCCAGCTCACTATCATCTCTCCAACTCACTACCATCTCTCCAGCTCACTACCATCTCCCCAACTCACTACCGTTTCCCCAGCTCACTACCATCTCTCCAACTCACTACCATTTCCCCAGCTCACTACCATCTCCCCAGCTCACTACCATTTCCCCAGCTCACTACCATCTCTCCAGCTCACTACCATCTCTCCAACTCACTACCATCTCTCCAACTCACTACCAACTCCCCAGCTCACTACCATCTCTCCAACTCACTACCATCTCCCCAGCTCACTACCATCTCTCCAACTCACTACCATCTCCCCAGCTCACTACCATCTCCCCAACTCACTACCATCTCCCCAACTCACTACCATCTCCCCAGCTCACTACCATCTCCCCAACTCACTACCATCTCCCCAGTTCACTACCATCTCCCCAACTCACTCCCATCTCTCCAACTCACTACCATCTCTCCAACTCACTGCCATCTCTCCAACTCACTACCATCTCTCCAACTCACTGCCATCTCTCCAACTCACTACCATCTCTCCAACTCACTACCATCTCCCCAACTCACTACCATCTCTCCAACTCACTACCATCTCCCCAACTCACTACCATCTCTCCAACTCACTACCATCTCCCCAATTCACTACCACCTCCCCAACTCACTACCATCTCCCCAGCTCACTACCATCTCTCCAACTCACTACCATCTCTCCAACTCACTACCATCTCCCCAACTCACTACCACCTCTCCAACTCACTACCATCTCCCCAACTCACTACCACCTCCCCAACTCACTACCATCTCTCCAACTCACTACCATCTCCCCAACTCACTACCATCTCTCCAACTCACTACAATCTCTCCAACTCACTACCATCTCCCCTTTTCATGACCAACTCCCCAGCTCACTACCATCCCTCCAACTCACTACCATCTCCCCAACTCACTACCATCTCCCCAACTCACTACCATCTCTCCAAATCACTACCATCTCTCCAAATCACTACCATCTCTCCAGCTCACTACCATCTCCCCAACTCACTACCATCTCTCTGACTCACTACCATCTCCCCAGCTCACTACCATCTCCCCAACTCACTACCATCTCTCCAAATCACTTCCATCTCTCCAAATCACTACCATCTCTCCAAATCACTACCATCTCTCCAGTTCACTACCATCTCCCCAACTCACGACCATCTCTCCAACTCACTACCATCTCTCCGACTCACTAACATCTCTCCGACTCACTACCATCTCCCCAACTCACTACCATCTCCCCAGCTCACTACCATCTCCCCAGCTCACTACCATCTCTCCAACTCACTACCATCTCCCCAACTCACTACCACCTCTCCAAATCACTACCATCTCTCCGACTCACTACCATCTCTCCGACTCACTACCATCTCTCTGACTCACTACCATCTCTCCGACTCACTACCATCTCTCCGACTCACTACCATCTCCCCAACTCACTACCATCTCTCGGACTCACTACCATCTCTCCAACTCACTACCATCTCCCCAGCTCACTACCATCTCTCTGACTCACTACCATCTCTCCAACTCACTACAATCTCTCCAACTCACTACCATCTCCCCAACTCACGACCATCTCTCCAACTCACGACCATCTCTCCAACTCACTACCATCTCCCCAACTCACTACCATCTCTCCAGCTCACTACCATCTCCCCAACTCACTACTATCTCTCCAACTCACTACCATCTCCCCAGCTCACTACCATCTCCCCAGCTCACTACCTTCTCTCCAACTCACTACCATCTCCCCAACTCACTACCATCTCTCCAACTCACTACCATCTCCCCCAACTCACTACCATCTCTCCAACTCACTACCATCTCCCCAACTCACTACCATCTCCCCAGCTCACTACCATCTCCCCAACTCACTACCATCTCCCCAGCTCACTACCATCTCTCCAAATCACTACCATCTCTCCAACTCACTACCATCTCCCCAGCTCACTACCATCTCTCCAACTCACGACCATCTCCCCAACTCACTACCATCTCTCCAACTCACTACCATCTCCCCAACTCACTACCATCTCCCCAACTCACTACCATCTCCCCAGCTCACTACCATCTCCCCAACTCACTACCATCTCTCCAGCTCACTACCATCTCCCCAACTCACTACCATCTCTCCAGCTCACTACCATCTCCCCAACTCACTACCATCTCTCCAACTCACTACCATCTCTCCAGTTCACTACCATCTCTCCAACTCACTACCATCTCTCCAGTTTAATACCATCTCCCCAGCTCACTACCATCTCTCCAACTCACTACCATCTCCCCAACTCACTACCATCTCTCCAACTCACTACCATCTCCCCAACTCACTACGATCTCCCCAACTCACTACCATCTCTCCAACTCACTACAATCTCTCCAACTCACTACCATCTCCCCAGTTCACTACTATCTCCCCAACTCACTACCATCTCTCCATCTCACTACCATCTCCCCAAATCACTACCATCTCTCCAACTCACTACCATCTCTCCAGTTCACTACCATCTCCCCAGCTCACTACCATCTCTCCAACTCACTACCATCTCCCCAACTCACTACCACCTCCCCAACTCACTACCATCTCTCCAGCTCACTACCATCTTCCCAGCTCACTACCATCTCTCCAACTCACTACCATCTCCCCAACTCACTACCATCTCTCCAACTCACTACAATCTCTCCAACTCACTACCATCTCCCCTTTTCATGACCAACTCCCCAGCTCACTACCATCCCTCCAACTCACTACCATCTCCCCAACTCAATACCATCTCTCCAGCTCACTACCATCTCCCCAACTCACGACCATCTCCCCAACTCACTACCATCTCCCCAACTCACTACCATCTCCCCAGCTCACTATCATCTCCCCAACTCACTACCATCTCTCCAAATCACTACGATCTCTCCAAATCACTACCATCTCTCCAGCTCACTACCATCTCCCCAACTCACTACCATCTCTCCAACACATTACCATCTCCCCAGTTCACTACCATCTCTCCAACTCACTACCATCTCTCCAACTCACTACCATCTCTCCAACTCACTATCATCTCCCCAGCTCACTACCATCTCTCCAGCTCACTACCATCTCCCCAGCTCACTACCATTTCCCCAGCTCACTACCATCTCCCCAGCTCACTATCATCTCTCCAACTCACTACCATCTCTCCAGCTCACTACCATCTCCCCAACTCACTACCGTTTCCCCAGCTCACTACCATCTCTCCAACTCACTACCATTTCCCCAGCTCACTACCATCTCCCCAGCTCACTACCATTTCCCCAGCTCACTACCATCTCTCCAGCTCACTACCATCTCTCCAACTCACTACCATCTCTCCAACTCACTACCAACTCCCCAGCTCACTACCATCTCTCCAACTCACTATCAGCTCTCCAACTCACTACCATCTCCCCAGCTCACTACCATCTCTCCAGCTCACTACCATCTGTCCAGCTCACTACCATCTCTCCAACTCACTACCATCTCTCCAGCTCACTACCATCTCCCCAGTTCACTACCATCTCCCCAACTCACTACCATCTCTCCAACTCACTACCATCGCTCCAGCTCACTACCATCGCCCCAACTCACTACCATCTCTCCAACTCACTACCATCTCTCCAAATCACTACCATCTCCCCAACTCACTACCATCTCTCCAACTCACTACCATCTCTCCAACTCACTACCATCTCTCCAACTCACTACCATCTCTCCGACTCACTACCATCTCCCCAGCTCACTACCATCTCTCCAGATCACTACCATCTTCCCGACTCACTACCATCTTTCCGACTCACTACCATCTCCCCAGCTCACTACCATCTCTCCAACTCACTACCATCTTTCCAACTCACTACCATCTTTCGAACTCACTACCATCTCCCCAGCTCACTACCATCTCTCCAACTCACTACCATCTTTCCAACTCACTACCATCTTTCGAACTCACTACCACCTCCCCAGCTCACTACCATCTCTCCAACTCACTACCATCTCCCCAACTCACTACCATCTCTCCAACTCACTACCATCTCCCCAACTCACTACCATCTCCCCAACTCACTACCATCTCCCCAGCTCACTACCATCTCTCCAACTCACTACCATCTCTCCAACTCACTACCATCTCTCCAGTTCACTACCATCTCCCCAGCTCACTACCATCTCTCCAACTCACGACCATCTCTCCAACTCACTGCCATCTCTCCAACTCACTACCATCTCCCCAACTCACTACCATCTCTCCAACTCACTACCATCTCCCCAGCTCACTACCATCTCTCCAGCTCACTACCATCTCTCCAACTCACTACCATCTCCCCAGCTCACTACCATCTCCCCAACTCACTACCATCAACCCAGTTCACTACCATCTCCCCAACTCACTACCATCTCTCCAACTCACTACCATCTCTCCAACTCACTGCCATCTCTCCAACTCACTACCATCTCTCCAACTCACTGCCATCTCTCCAACTCACTACCATCTCTCCAACTCACTACCATCTCCCCAACTCACTACCATCTCCCCAGTTCACTACCATCTCCCCAACTCACTACCATCTCTCCAACTCACTACCATCTCTCCAACTCACTACCATCTCTCCAACTCACTACCATCTCTCCAACTCACTACCATCTTCCCAACTCACTACCACCTCCCCAACTCACTACCATCTCCCCAGCTCACTACCATCTCTCCAACTCACTACCATCTCTCCAACTCACTACCATCTCCCCAACTCACTACCACCTTTCCAACTCACTACCATCTCCCCAACTCACTACCACCTCCCCAACTCACTACCATCTCCCCAGCTCACTACCATCTCTCCAACTCACTACCATCTCCCCAGCTCAAAACCATCTCTCCAACTCACTATCAGCTCTCCAACTCACCACCATCTCCCCAACTCACTCCCATCTCTCCAACTCACTACCATCTCCCCAGCTCACTACCATCTCCCCGACTCACGACCATCTCCCCAGCTCACTACCATCTCCCCGACTCACTACCATCTCGCCGACTCACTACCATCTCTCCAACTCACTACCATCTCCCCAGCTCACTACCATCTCCCCGACTCACTACCATCTCCCCGACTCACTACCATCTCCCCAACTCACTACCATCTCTCCAGCTCACTACCATCTCTCCAACTCACTCCCATCTCCCCAGCTCACTACCATCTCCCCAACTCACTACCATCTCCCCAACTCACTACCATCTCCCCAACTCATTACCATCTCCCCAGCTCACTACCATCTCTCCAACTCATTACCATCTCCCCAGCTCACTACCATCTCCCCAGCTCACTACCATCTCTCCGACTCACTACCATCTCTCCAGCTCACTACCATCTCCCCAACTCACTACCATCTCCCCAACTCATTACCATCTCCCCAGCTCACTACCATCTCCCCAACTCACTACCATCTCCCCAGCTCACTACCATCTCCCCAGCTCACTACCATGTCTCCGACTCACTACCATCTCTCCAGCTCACTACCATCTCCCCAACTCACTACCATCTCCCCAACTCACTACCATCTCCCCAGCTCACTACCATCTCTCCAACTCACTCCCATCTCTCCAGCTCACTACCATCTCCCCAGCTCACTACCATCTCTCCGACTCACTACCATCTCTCCAGCTCACTACCATCTCCCCAACTCACCACCATCTCCCCAACTCACTACCATCTCCCCAGTTCACTACCATCTCCCCAGTTCACTACCATCTCCCCAACTCATTACCATCTCCCCAGCTCACTACCATCTCCCCAACTCACGACCATCTCTCCAGCTCACTACCATCGCTCCAGCTCACTACCATCTCCCCAACTCACTACCTTCTCTCCAGCTCACTACCATCTCCCCAGCTCACTACCATCTCTCCGACTCACTACCATCTCCCCGGCTCACTACCATCTCTCCGACTCACTACCATCTCTCCGACTCACTACCATCTCCCCGACTCACTACCATCTCCACAACTCACTACCATCTCCACAACTCACTACCATCTCTCCAACTCACTACCATCTCCACAACTCACTGCCATCTCCACAACTCACTACAATCTCCCCAACTCACTACCATCTCTCCGACTCACTACCATCTCTCCAGCTCACTACCATCTCTCCAACTCACTACCATCTCCCCGGCTCACTACCATCTCTCTGACTCACTACCATCTCTCCGACTCACTACCATCTCCACAACTCACTACCATCTCTCCAACTCACTACCATCTCCCCAACTCACTACCATCTCTCCAACTCACTACCATCTCCCCAGCTCACTACCATCTCTCCAACTCACTACCATCTCTCCGACTCACTACCATCTCTCCGACTCACTACCATCTCCACAACTCACTACCATCTCTCCAACTCACTACCATCTCCCCAACTCACTACCATCTCCCCAGCTCACTACCATCTCCCCAGCTCACTACCATCTCTCCAACTCACTACCATCTCTCCAACTCACTACCATCTTCCCAGCTCACTACCATCTCTATGACTCACTACCATCTCCCCAACTCACTGCCATCTCTCCAACTCACCACCATCTCTCCAACTCACTACCATCTCTCCAGCTCACTACCATCTCTCCAACTCACTACCATCTCTCAAACTCACTACCATCTCTCCAACTCACTACCATCTCTCCAACTCACTACCATCTCCCCAACTCACTACCATCTCCCCAACTCACTACCATCTCCCCAACTCACTACCATCTCTCCAACTCACTACCATCTCCCCAGCTCACTACCATCTCCCCAGCTCACTACCATCTCTCCAACTCACGACCATCTCCCCAACTCACTACCATCTCTCCAACTCACTACCATCTCCCCAACTCACTACCATCTCCCCAACTCACTACCATCTCCCCAGCTCACTACCATCTCCCCAACTCACTACCATCTCTCCAGCTCACTACCATCTCCCCAACTCACTACCATCTCTCCAGCTCACTAACATCTCCCCAACTCACTACCATCTCTCCAACTCACTACCATCTCTCCAGTTCACTACCATCTCTCCAACTCACTACCATCTCTCCAGTTTAATACCATCTCCCCAGCTCACTACCATCTCTCCAACTCACTACCATCTCTCCAACTCACTACCATCTCTCCAACTCACTACCATCTCCCCAACTCACTACGATCTCCCCAACTCACTACCATCTCTCCAACTCACTACAATCTCTCCAACTCACTACCATCTCCCCAGTTCACTACCATCTCCCCAACTCACTACCATCTCTCCATCTCACTACCATCTCCCCAAATCACTACCATCTCTCCAACTCACTACCATCTCTCCAGTTCACTACCATCTCCCCAGCTCACTCCCATCTCTCCAACTCACTACCATCTCCCCAACTCACTACCATCTCCCCAACTCACTACCATCTCTCCAGCTCACTACCATCTTCCCAACTCACTACCATCTCTCCAACTCACTACCATCTCCCCAACTCACTACCATCTCTCCAACTCACTACAATCTCTCCAACTCACTACCATCTCCCCTTTTCATGACCAACTCCCCAGCTCACTACCATCCCTCCAACTCACTACCATCTCCCCAACTCAATACCATCTCTCCAGCTCACTACCATCTCCCCAACTCACGACCATCTCCCCAACTCACTACCATCTCCCCAACTCACTACCATCTCCCCAGCTCACGATCATCTCCCCAACTCACTACCATCTCTCCAAATCACTACCATCTCTCCAAATCACTACCATCTCTCCAGCTCACTACCATCTCCCCAACTCACTACCATCTCTCCAACACATTACCATCTCCCCAGTTCACTACCATCTCTCCAACTCACTACCATCTCTCCAACTCACTACCATCTCTCCAACTCACTATCATCTCCCCAGCTCACTACCATCTCTCCAGCTCACTACCATCTCCCCAGCTCACTACCATTTCCCCAGCTCACGACCATCTCCCCAGCTCACTATCATCTCTCCAACTCACTACCATCTCTCCAGCTCACTACCATCTCCCCAACTCACTACCGTTTCTCCAACTCATTACCATCTCCCCAGCTCACTACCATCTCTCCAACTCACTACCATCTCCCCAGCTCACTACCATCTCCCCAGCTCACTACCATCTCTCCGACTCACTACCATCTCTCCAGCTCACTACCATCTCCCCAGCTCACTACCATCTCCCCAACTCACTACCATCTCCCCAACTCACTACCATCTCCCCAACTCATTACCATCTCCCCAGCTCACTACCATCTCCCCAACTCACTACCATCTCCCCAGCTCACTACCATCTCCCCAGCTCACTACCATGTCTCCGACTCACTACCATCTCTCCAGCTCACTACCATCTCCCCAACTCACTACCATCTCCCCAACTCACTACCATCTCCCCAGCTCACTACCATCTCTCCAACTCACTCCCATCTCTCCAGCTCACTACCATCTCCCCAGCTCACTACCATCTCTCCGACTCACTACCATCTCTCCAGCTCACTACCATCTCCCCAACTCACCACCATCTCCCCAACTCACTACCATCTCCCCAGTTCACTACCATCTCCCCAGTTCACTACCATCTCCCCAACTCATTACCATCTCCCCAGCTCACTATCATCTCCCCAACTCACGACCATCTCTCCAGCTCACTACCATCGCTCCAGCTCACTACCATCTCCCCAGCTCACTACCATCTCTCCGACTCACTACCATCTCCCCAGCTCACGACCATCTCCCCAACTCACGACCATCTCTCCAGCTCACTACCTTCTCTCCAGCTCACTACCATCTCCCCAGCTCACTACCATCTCTCCGACTCACTACCATCTCCCCGGCTCACTACCATCTCTCCGACTCACTACCATCTCCCCGACTCACTACCATCTCCACAACTCACTACCATCTCCACAACTCACTACCATCTCTCCAACTCACTACCATCTCCACAACTCACTACCATCTCCACAACTCACTACAATCTCCCCAACTCACTACCATCTCTCCGACTCACTACCATCTCTCCAGCTCACTACCATCTCTCCAACTCACTACCATCTCTCCAGCTCACTACCATCTCCCCGGCTCACTACCATCTCTCCGACTCACTACCATCTCTCCGACTCACTACCATCTCCACAACTCACTCCCATCTCTCCAACTCACTACCATCTCCCCAACTCACTACCATCTCTCCAACTCACTACCATCTCCCCAGCTCACTACCATCTCTCCAACTCACTACCATCTCTCCGACTCACTACCATCTCTCGGACTCACTACCATCTCTCGGACTCACTACCATCTCCACAACTCACTACCATCTCTCCAACTCACTACCATCTCCCCAACTCACTACCATCTCCCCAGCTCACTACCATCTCCCCAGCTCACTACCATCTCTCCAACTCACTACCATCTCTCCAACTCACTACCATCTTCCCAGCTCACTACCATCTCTATGACTCACTACCATCTCTCCAACTCACTACCATCTCTCCAACTCACCACCATCTCTCCAACTCACTACCATCTCCCCAACTCACTACCATCTCCCCAACTCACTACCATCTCTCCAACTCACTACCATCTCCCCAACTCACTACCATCTCTCCAACTCACTACCATCTCCCCAACTCACTACCATCTCCCCAACTCACTACCATCTCTCCAGCTCACTACCATCTCTCGGACTCACTACCATCTCTCGGACTCACTACCATCTCTCCAACTCACTACCATCTCCCCAACTCACTACCATCTCCCCAACTCACTACCATCTCCCCAACTCACTACCATCTCCCCAACTCACTACCATCTCTCCAACTCACTACCATCTCCCCAACTCACTACCATCTCCCCAACTCACTACCATCTCCCCAACTCACCACCATCTCTCCAACTCACTACCATCTCCCCAACTCACTACCATCTCTCCGACTCACTACCATCTCTCGGACTCACTACCATCTCTCCGACTCACTACCATCTCTCCAACTCACTACCATCTCCCCAACTCACTACCATCTCTCCAACTCACTACCATCTCTCCAGCTCACTACCATCTCCCCAACTCACTACCATCTCCCCAACTCACCACCATCTCTCCAACTCACTACCATCTCCCCAGCTCACTACCATCTCTCCAACTCACTACCATCTCCCCAACTCACTACCATCTCCCCAGTTCACTACCATCTCCCCAACTCACTACCATCTCCCCAACTCACTACCATCTCTCCAACTCACTACCATCTCCCCAACTCACTACCATCTCCCCAACTCACTACCATCTCCACAACTCATTGCCATCTCTCCAACTCACTACCATCTCTCCAGCTCACTACCATCTCCCCAACTCACTACCATCTCTCTAGCTCACTACCATCTCCCCAACTCACTACCATCTCTCCAACTCACTACCATCTCCCCAGCTCACTACCATCTCTCCAGCTCACTACCATCTCTCCAACTCACTACCATCTCCCCAGCTCACTACCATCTCCCCAACTCACTACCATCTCCCCAACTCACTACCATCTCCCCAGCTCACTACCATCTCCCCAACTCACTACCATCTCCCCAGTTCACTACCATCTCCCCAACTCACTACCATCTCTCCAACTCACTACCATCTCTCCAACTCACTGCCATCT
Organism: Chiloscyllium punctatum; assembly: GCF_047496795.1. Classification (NCBI taxonomy): domain Eukaryota; kingdom Metazoa; phylum Chordata; class Chondrichthyes; order Orectolobiformes; family Hemiscylliidae; genus Chiloscyllium; species Chiloscyllium punctatum. Next base: position 110,280,552 of record NC_092751.1, read on the forward strand.
CTCCAACTCACTACCATCTCTCCAACTCACTGCCATCTCTCCAACTCACTACCATCTCCCCAACTCACTACCATCTCTCCAACTCACTACCATCTCCCCAACTCACTACCATCTCTCCAACTCACTACCATCTCCCCAATTCACTACCACCTCCCCAACTCACTACCATCTCCCCAGCTCACTACCATCTCTCCAACTCACTACCATCTCTCCAACTCACTACCATCTCCCCAACTCACTACCACCTCTCCAACTCACTACCATCTCCCCAACTCACTACCACCTCCCCAACTCACTACCATCTCCCCAACTCATTACCATCTCCCCAGCTCACTACCATCTCCCCAACTCACTACCATCTCCCCAGCTCACTACCATCTCTCCGACTCACTACCATCTCTCCAGCTCACTACCATCTCCCCAACTCACTACCATCTCCCCAACTCACTACCATCTCCCCAGCTCACTACCATCTCCCCAGCTCACTACCATCTCTCCAACTCACTCCCATCTCTCCAGCTCACTACCATCTCCCCAGCTCACTACCATCTCTCCGACTCACTACCATCTCTCCAGCTCACTACCATCTCCCCAACTCACCACCATCTCTCCAACTCACTACCATCTCTCCAACTCACTACCATCTCCCCGACTCACTACCATCTCTCCGACTCACTACCATCTCTCCGACTCACTACCATCTCCCCGACTCACTACCATCTCCCCGACTCACTACCATCTCTCCAACTCACTACCATCTCTCCAACTCACTACAATCTCCCCAACTCACTACAATCTCCCCAACTCACTACCATCTCTCCGACTCACTACCATCTCTCCAGCTCACTACCATCTCTCCAACTCACTACCATCTCTCCAGCTCACTACCATCTCCCCGGCTCACTACCATCTCCCCAACTCACTACCATCTCTCCAACTCACTACCATCTCTCCGACTCACTACCATCTCTCCGACTCACTACCATCTCCACAACTCACTACCATCTCTCCAACTCACTACCATCTCCCCAACTCACTACCATCTCTCCAACTCACTACCATCTCCCCAGCTCACTACCATCTCTCCAACTCACTACCATCTCTCCGACTCACTACCATCTCTCCGACTCACTACCATCTCCACAACTCACTACCATCTCTCCAACTCACTACCATCTCCCCAACTCCCTACCATCTCCCCAGCTCACTACCATCTCCCCAGCTCACTACCATCTCTCCAACTCACTACCATCTCTCCAGCTCACTACCATCTCCCCGGCTCACTACCATCTCCCCAACTCACTACCATCTCTCCAACTCACTACCATCTCTCTGACTCACTACCATCTCTCCGACTCACTACCATCTCTCCGACTCACTACCATCTCCACAACTCACTACCATCTCTCCAACTCACTACCATCTCCCCAACTCACTACCATCTCTCCAACTCACTACCATCTCCCCAGCTCACTACCATCTCTCCAACTCACTACCATCTCTCCGACTCACTACCATCTCTCCGACTCACTACCATCTCCACAACTCACTACCATCTCTCCAACTCACTACCATCTCCCCAACTCACTACCATCTCCCCAGCTCACTACCATCTCTCCAACTCACTACCATCTCTCCGACTCACTACCATCTCTCCGACTCACTACCATCTCCTTGACTCACTACCATCTCTCCAACTCACTACCATCTCTCCAACTCACCACCATCTCTCCAACTCACTACCATCTCTCCAGCTCACTACCATCTCTCCAACTCACTACCATCTCCCCAACTCACTACCATGTCTCCAACTCACTACCATCTCCCCAACTTACTACCATCTCTCCAACTCACTACCATCTCCCCAACTCACTACCATCTCCCCAACTCACTACCATCTCCCCAACTCACTACCATCTCTCCAGCTCACTACCATCTCTCCAACTCACCACGATCTCTCCAACTCACTACCATCTCTCCAGCTCACTACCATCTCCCCAGCTCACTACCATCTCCCCAACTCACTACCTTCTCTCCAACTCACTACCATCTCTCCAACTCACTACCATCTCCCCAACTCACTACCACCTCCCCTGCTCACTACCATCTCCCCAACTCACTACCATCTCTCCAGCTCACTACCATCTCCCCGACTCACTACCATCTCTCCGACTCACTACCATCTCTCCAGCTCACTACCATCTCTCCAACTCACTACCATCTCCCCAACTCACTACCATCTCCCCAACTCACTACCACCTCCCCAGCTCACTACCATCTCCCCAACTCACTACCATCTCCCCAACTCACTACCACCTCCCCAGCTCACTACCACCTCCCCAACTCACTACCACCTCCCCAGCTCACTACCACCTCACCGACTCACTACCATCTCCCCGACTCACTACCATCTCCCCGACTCACTACCATCTCTCCGACTCACTACCATCTCTCCAGCTCACTACCATCTCTCCAGCTCACTACCATCTCCCCAACTCACTACCATCTCCCCAACTCACTACCACCTCCCCAGCTCACTACCACCTCCCCAACTCACGACCATCTCTCCAGCTCACTACCATCTCCCGAACTCACTACCACCTCCCCAACTCACTACCACCTCCCCAGCTCACTACCACCTCACCAACTCACTACCATCTCCCCGACTCACTACCATCTCTCTGACTCACTACCATCTCTCCGACTCACTACCATCTCTCCAGCTCACTACCATCTCTCCAGCTCACTACCATCTCCCCAACTCACTACCATCTCCCCAACTCACTACCACCTCCCCAGCTCACTACCACCTCCCCAACTCACGACCATCTCTCCAGCTCACTACCATCTCCCGAACTCACTACCATCTCCCGAACTCACTACCACCTCCCCAGCTCACTACCACCTCCCCAACTCACTACCATCTCCCCAACTCACTACCATCTCTCCAACTCACTACCATCTCCCGAACTCACTACGATCTCCCCAACTCACTACCATCTCCCCAGCTCACTACCATCTCTCCAACTCACTACCATCTCTCCAGCTCACTACCACCTCCCCAGCTCACTACCATCTCCCCAGCTCACTACCATCTCTCCAACTCACTACCATCTCCCCAACTCACTACCATCTCCCCAACTCACTACCACCTCCCCAGCTCACTACCACCTCCCCAACTCACTACCATCTCTCCAGCTCACTACCATCTCTCCAGCTCACTACCATCTCCCCAACTCACTACCATCTCCCCAACTCACTACCACCTCCCCAGCTCACTACCATCTCCCCAACTCACTACCATCTCTCCAACTCACTACCATCTCCCCAACTCACTACCATCTCCCCAGCTCACTACCATCTCCCCAGCTCACTACAATCTCTCCAACTCACTACCATCTCTCCAACTCACTACCATCTCCCCAGCTCACTACCATCTCCCCAGCTCACTACCATCTCTCCAACTCACTACCATCTCTCCAGCTCACTACCACCTCCCCAGCTCACTACCACCTCTCCAGCTCACTACCATCTCCCCAACTCACTACCATCTCTCCAACTCACTACCATCTCCCCAACTCACTACCATCTCTCCAGCTCACTACCATCTCCCCAGCTCACTACCATCTCTCCAACTCACTACCATCTCTCCAACTCACTACCATCTCTCCAGCTCACTACCATCTCCCCAGCTCACTACCATCTCCCCAACTCACCACCATCTCCCCAACTCACTACCATCTCCCCAGCTCACTACCATCTCCCCAGCTCACTACCATCTCTCCAACTCACTACCATCTCTCCAACTCACTACCATCTCTCCAGCTCACTACCATCTCTCCAGCTCACTACCATCTCCCCAGCTCACTACCATCTCCCCAACTCACTACCATCTCTCCAACTCACTACCATCTCTCCAACTCACTACCATCTCTCCAGCTCACTACCATCTCTCCAACTCACTACCATCTCTCCAGCTCACTACCATCTCCCCAACTCACTACCATCTCCCCAACTCACTACCATCTCCCCAGCTCACGACCATCTGTCCATGGGAAGTTCAGGATTGCCAATAGCCCACAATGCCCATCTGCCATGAATGTGTGAAAAAAGCATGTGTGCCTTACTATCTTTAATTTTTCTAAGTGCCCTGCTTTAAACTCTTTTAATAGTAGCTTATAACATTTTTCCTCTGACAGATGTTAATCTAATTGGCCTATAGATCCATCATGTTTTGAATAAAGGAGTTACATTTACTTTTTTAACATCTGATGGAACTTTTCCTGAATTTGAGTAATTTTGCAAAAGTAAAATAAATGCATCACCCCTCTCATAACCCAATTCTTTTAAGATCCTCGGATGAAGTCCATCAATCCAGGGACTTGCCAACAACAGCTCCAGTATCCTTTTCCTGGTGATTTTTGTCAGTTCCACCATCCTTTCCATTTCCTAATTTTGCAGTTGTTTCTGGATTGTTACTTGTATTCTCTACAGTAAAGACTAATGCCAACAATCTGTTCAATTCATCTGCCATCCCTTGATTTTCCATTAGTAATACCCAGATTCCCTTTCTGTAGCACCAACGCTTACTTTAACATTTTTAAAAAAAGCTGCTCTTACTTGTTTTTTTGTACTTCTAGCTAGTTTTCTCTCACTATTTTTTCCCTTATTGCTAATTTTTAGTCACTTTTTGCTTGTTATACTCTGTCCAATCATCTGATCTGCCACCCATCTTGACCAAATATATGATTTTTTAAAAGTTTGATGTTCTCTTTAACTTTTGATGGATCCATCCCTTTGGAACTTTACTGACTTATTGCAATGTATCTATTCTGTACATTTTGAAATATCTTCTACAATGTCTGCCACTGTATCTCTGACCTGACTTCTTAACCCATTTTGTCAATTCAGTTTTAGTTACATTTTCTTTCATGGCTCAGGCAGGTCGACTGGTTCTGTGCTGAGAACAGTGTCAATCTCTCTGACTATCCTATCCCCTACCACTGTGCTGTCACATAGTACCTGCCCTGTCATCCGAAATAGGTTTTAATTAATTACTTAATTATTTTAATCATGCATTTTATTAACTATTTTGACATAAAATTTTAAAACACAGGCACAGATTACACCTTAACTTCCAACCAGGTACTCAGTAAACCTCTTTCCCTGTAAAAACCAAATGCTACATGGTGAATAAGTTAGAAAATGCAAAGGAATAGCTCTTTCCTGTAACTTCCTGACTCACAGCTACCCAGCATGCTGCTCAATGATACAGTCAGTGCTAACTCCCACAGAGCTGCCTGTAGTTATCTGCTCTGAGTTAGCTCAGACTCAAGAACACAGAAACAGTATAAGTCTTTTTATTACAATAACTAACCAGCTGCTCGCCAGTGGACAGTTTTTGTATCCCTACTTAACCTGGATGAAATTTAGTTGTTAAACCCAGACGATAATTTGATTATATGTAAAATGCAAATGAAATTAGATTTTTACAAGAAGATTACCATTCCCCTTACTCACCCAACCATCAGGACTCCACTCAAAGTCATGTTCAATGATGGGTTTGATGCCATTGTAAAGGGGGAAGAAGATCAAAAGGGAAACTCCGGGTGAGGGCAGAGGGAGGGAGACATCAAATGACAAAGATGGCACGGAGCTGAAGGTGCAGGGAGTGGTGATGGTTCTCATGGAGACACAAAGCATTGCCCCAAAGTGTGTGTGAATAATGAACAGCTCGGTCCAACAGCAAAAACACGAGAATCCCGATTCAGAGTAGCACACGGTGACACACAGAATCAAAAGGAAGGACAGTGTTCATGCTGTGAAGTTGTTGAACTCGATGTTGAGTCCTGAAAGCTGTAAAGTGCCAAAGTGAAGAATGAGCTGCTGTTCCACCAGCTTGGGTTGGCCTTCACTGGAACTCTGCAACAGATTCAGGACAGAAATGGGAGAGGGAGAGTGAGAGGGTGCATTGAAATGGAAACTGGATACTCAGGGCGGGGCTTGTGGACTCAACATTGGAGTTCCACAAAGTGTTCACCCAGTCTGGATTTAGTCTTGCCAATGTAGAGGAGACTGTATTGTGAGCAGCGAATGTAGGAAACTGGATTGAACTAAGTACAAGAACTGATTGGCTGGAAAGGTTTTGAAAAGCGAGGAGGGAGAGGTAAAAGGGTTAGAGTTATATCTTCTGTAATTGCACAAGAAGGTGTCCTGGATGGAATGAGGTGTTTGTGTTGTTGTCAACCTCATTTACTGCATTTCTTGCCTTATTACTATGTGTTGTGTGTGGTACTCTGGGACACTGAGAATTCCTGACCAAGTCCCAGTGAGGGTCTGGAGACTTCAGCTTGTCATTTGCTCTTCCAGACTTCCATTTCAGACACTCAGTGCCAATATCTCAGGGCATGCTCCATGGCATTGGCTGCATGTCCGTAGACATTAGCATCCAAGATGTACCATCTTCTACAAACCCTCATGGCACATTTCTGATCCAATTATAGAACACTCTGCCCTTCAATGCTGTACCTCGGGTTGCCCTGGTAAGTCTCGGTACAATGCTGCAGCAAGGGCACTGTGTACTCATGAACAACCCCTCGCGGCCCTTAGCTTAGGCACTGCACCAGGCTGGATCTCTGGGATCCTCACTCACTGTCACAGCTCGCATTGGTCTAGAAACAGTCATACCAGACTCAAAATGTTAACTCTGTTTCTCTCTGCACAGACGCTGCCAGAGGTTTGAACGTCCTTGACCATTGCTATACAACCATTAAATATGCCTACCATTCCATCCCCATCTGCAGATCATAGCACTGTGTTCCTCCTCCTGGCTGACAGCACCAACTGAAGTGTGAGGAACCAATGCAGACATGTTGGTACAGTGTTGGACTGAGGCAGTGGAGGCTTCTATGTGACTGCTTAGAGTCAGTGGACTGCTCCATGTTCAAGAATTCAGCCACTAACCTAAATGAGTATGCCACAACCATTACAGACTTCATTAGTGTGTCAAAGAAGTTAATCCAAATCTTTCCCAACTGCCAACCATGGATGAGCTGGGAGATTCACTCCCTACTGAAGTCCAGGTCTGAGACTTTCAAGTCAGCTGACCCTAACCGATACAGGAAATCCAGGTGTGACCTTTGTAAATCCAGCTGAGATGCCAAAAGGCAATACCAAACTAAGCTCGAAACCCCAAACTAATCACGTGGACACCTGTCGTTTGTGGTAAGACTTACACCACAACGTGAGCTACAAAGTGATGCCAAACAGACATGGGCAATAATACATCCCTACCCAGTGAGCTCAATGTATTCTACACTCTTTGAACAGAAGGTCTGTGAAACGATGTTACCTGTCCCAATAGCCTCAGATGCACCTGTACCTGTGGACGCTACCGCAGAGGTGAGAGAGTGAAGCCATGGAAAGCAACTGGCAGGATGAATTTCCTGGCCGTGCACTCAGATCACATGTGGACCAACTGGCAGGAGTACTCGCTGACATCTTTAACCTCTCCTTACTGCAATCTGAATTTCCTATCTGCTTCAAGAAGACCACTATCACCCTGGTGCCAAAGAAAAACCATGCAGCACACCTCAATAACTACTGCCCACTTGGTCTGACCTCCATCACTGCAAGTGCTTTGGGAGGTTAGTCTCGGCTCACATCAATTCTAGCTGACCAAACTGCCTTGATCCTTTGCAATTTGCCTATTGGTGCAACAGGTCCAAGGCAGACGCCATCCCCATGGCTCTGTGCTCATCCCTGGAAAATTTGAGTAACAAGGATACCTACCAGGTTCCTACTTATTGACTACGGTCAGGGAGTTAGACAGATATCAATCAGGGGTCTATTTACTCATTGTTTGGTGCAGTTTGGAGAAGTTATTTAAGGAGGTGGACCATGGTCAGTCTGGGGGGTTCTGTGCACGATATTTCAAGGTGGGACAGGGGGTTATCAAGGGCCAGTGCTTCAGGACAGACGCCTAATGATGAGAAGTAGAGAGAGACTGGTACGTTCACCTAGGATTGGTGACAGGGAGTGGGAATGAAATTGGCAGATGCAGATCAAGTATGGAAGTGGGTAGGGACCAGTGGAGGTTTGAAGCCTCTGGGGTTGACAGGGAGAAGGGAGGGGCCGATCAGGAAGGGGACCTTTATGTTTCAGGATCCACCTAGACAGAGAGGTGGAGTCTGGAACTCATTCTGGGGAGCAACTGCATGTGCCTCCCATCATCCTGGAAATGCCATGTATATAATGGAAATGAGACAGACTGTGAGTGGAAGGTGGGTCAGAGGAAGAAGGTGCTGCTGTCTGTGATGGGGGGGGTCTCAACATGGAGCCCCCAGAAGCCACCCATTCAGGGTGTGACAGTGACACTCATTGTGGGCTCAGTATCTCTTGTGAGCTGACACTCAGAGGACCACTGGAGACCTATTTCCTCTGAGGAGGAGGGAACCCCATGGTGTCTCTCCAGAAGACCCTGAGGATACTGGACCTTGATCCTCAGAGTAGCCTACTCCCTATTCCCAGAGCAGCAGTCACTCTCCAGCTGGAAGTCACTGGGTTCCCAAATCCCCACACCCCCGGCCTATAGCGGTGGGGATAACCATTACTCCACACCCCCAGCCTACAGCGAAGGGATAACCATTACTCCACACCCCCAGCCTAAAGCAAAGGGATAACCATTACTCCACACCCCTGGCTTATAGGGGTGGGGATAACCATTACTCCACACCCCCAGCCTACAGCGAAGGGATAACCATTACTCCACACCCCTGGCTTATAGCGGTGGGGATAACCATTACTCCACACCCCCAGCCTACAGCGAAGGGATAACCATTACTCCACACCCCCAGCCTAAAGCAAAGGGATAACCATTACTCCACACCCCTGGCTTACGGCAAGGGGATAACCATTACTCCACATTCCCGGCCTATGGCGAGGGGATAACCATTACTCCACACCCTGGCCTACAGCAGGGGGGATAATCATTACTCCACACCCCCGGCCTACAGCGAGGGGATAACCATTACTCCACACCCCCAGCCTACAGCGAGGGGATAACCATTACTCCACACCCCTAGCCTACAGCGAGGGGATAAACATTACTCCACACCCCTAGCCTACAGGGAGGGGATAACCATTACTCCACACCCCCGGCCTACAGCGAGGGGATAAACATTACTCCACACCCCCGGCCTACAGCGAGGGGATAACCATTACTCCACACCCCCGGCCTACAGCGAGGGGATAACCATTACTCCACACCCCCGGCCTACAGCGAGGGGATAACCATTACTCCACACCCCCGGCCTACAGCGAGGGGATAAACATTACTCCACACCCCTAGCCTACAGCGAGGGGATAACCATTACTCCACACCCCCGGCCTACAGCGAGGGGATAACCATTACTCCACACCCCCGGCCTACAGCGAGGGGATAACCATTACTCCACACCCCCGGCCTACAGCGAGGGGATAAACATTACTCCACACCCCTAGCCTACAGCGAGGGGATAAACATTACTCCACACCCCCGGCTTACAGCGAGGGGATAAACATTACTCCACACCCCCGGCCTACAGCGAGGGGATAACCATTACTCCACACCCCCGGCTTACAGCGAGGGGATAAACATTACTCCACACCCCCGGCTTACAGCGAGGGGATAACCATTACTCCACACCCCCGGCCTACAGCGAGGGGATAACCATTACTCCACACCCCCGGCTTACAGCGAGGGGATAACCATTACTCCACACCCCCGGCTTACAGCGAGGGGATAAACATTACTCCACACCCCCGGCCTACAGCGAGGGGATAACCATTACTCCACACCCCCGGCCTACAGCGAGGGGATAACCATTACTCCACATCCCCGGCCTACAGCGAGGGGATAACCATTACTCCACACCCCTAGCCTACAGGGAGGGGATAACCATTACTCCACACCCCCAGCCTACAGCGAGGGGATAACCATTACTCCACACCCCCAGCCTACAGCGAGGGGATAACCATTACTCCACACCCCTAGCCTACAGCGAGGGGATAACCATTACTCCACACCCCTAGCCTACAGGGAGGGGATAACAATTACTCCACACCCCCGGCCTACAGCGAGGGGATAACCATTACTCCACACCCCCGGCCTACAGGGAGGGGATAACCATTACTCCACACCCCCGGCCTACAGCGAGGGGATAACCATTACTCCACACCCCCGGCCTACAGGGAGGGGATAAACATTACTCCACACCCCCGGCTTACAGAGAGGGGATAACCATTACTCCACACCCCCGGCCTACAGCGAGGGGATAAACATTACTCCACACCCCCGGCCTACAGCGAGGGGATAACCATTACTCCATACCCCCGGCCTACAGCGAGGGGATAACCATTACTCCACACCCCCGGCCTACAGCGAGGGGATAAACATTACTCCACACCCCTAGCCTACAGCGAGGGGATAACCATTACTCCACACCCCTAGCCTACAGCGAGGGGATAACCATTACTCCACACCCCTAGCCTACAGCGAGGGGATAACCATTACTCCACACCCCCGGCCTACAGGGAGGGGATAACAATTACTCCACACCCCCGGCCTACAGGGAGGGGATAACCATTACTCCACACCCCCGGCCTACAGCGAGGGGATAACCATTACTCCACACCCCTAGCCTACAGCGAGGGGATAACCATTACTCCACACCCCCGGCCTACAGCGAGGGGATAACCATTACTCCACACCCCCGGCTTACAGCGAGGGGATAAACATTACTCCACACCCCCGGCCTACAGCGAGGGGATAACCATTACTCCACACCCCCGGCCTACAGGGAGGGGATAACAATTACTCCACACCCCCGGCCTACAGCGAGGGGATAACCATTACTCCACACCCCCGGCCTACAGCGAGGGGATAACCATTACTCCACACCCCCGGCCTACAGGGAGGGGATAACAATTACTCCACACCCCCGGCCTACAGCGAGGGGATAACCATTACTCCACACCCCTAGCCTACAGCGAGGGGATAACCATTACTCCACACCCCCGGCCTACAGCGAGGGGATAACCATTACTCCACACCCCTAGCCTACAGCGAGGGGATAACCATTACTCCACACCCCCGGCCTACAGCGAGGGGATAACCATTACTCCACACCCCCAGCCTACAGCGAGGGGATAACCATTACTCCACACCCCCGGCCTACAGCGAGGGGATAACCATTACTCCACACCCCTAGCCTACAGCGAGGGGATAACCATTACTCCACACCCCCGGCCTACAGCGAGGGGATAACCATTACTCCACACCCCTAGCCTACAGCGAGGGGATAACAATTACTCCACACCCCCGGCCTACAGGGAGGGGATAAACATTACTCCACACCCCCGGCCTACAGCGAGGGGATAACCATTACTCCACACCCCCGGCCTACAGGGAGGGGATAACCATTACTCCACACCCCCGGCCTACAGCGAGGGGATAACCATTACTCCACACCCCCGGCCTACAGTGAGGGGATAACCATTACTCCACACCCCCGGCCTACAGGGAGGGGATAACCATTACTCCACACCCCCGGCCTACAGGGAGGGGATAACAATTACTCCACACCCCCGGCCTACAGCGAGGGGATAAACATTACTCCACACCCCCGGCCTACAGCGAGGGGATAAACATTACTCCACACCCCCGGCCTACAGGGAGGGGATAACAATTACTCCACACCCCCGGCCTACAGCGAGGGGATAACCATTACTCCACACCCCCGGCCTACAGCGAGGGGATAACCATTACTCCACACCCCCATCCTACAGCGAGGGGATAAACATTACTCCACACCCCCGGCCTACATCGAGGGGATAACCATTACTCCACACCCCCGGCCTACATCGAGGGGATAAACATTACTCCACACCCCCGGCCTACAGCGAGGGGATAAACATTACTCCACACCCCTCCCCCCAGGCTGGCCTGCTGCTCTCCTCTCCCCCTCAGGTTTTATAGTTTAAATTCCGGAATATTGGACACCATGGGCCTCCTCTCCTGCTGGGAGGAATGGGTACCTGGTCTCCAGTGGTCCTCTGAGTTCCAGCACCTGGGGTATTTTTGTAGAGACATGGCAGTGATCAGCAGGCTCATTCCACTCTAATCTCACTGAAATACCCCTGTAAGGGGTTGGTACCTGGCTGGGGGCTGAGGAGAGATCTCTATTCTCTTGTGCTGTCGGTGATGTGGTGTTGATGACATCTTCCTGACAGTGTGAAGCATAAACAAGATCCAGGAACCTGAGTGAATGTGTCATGGCCAAGGGAGATCCCTGTAGCTGGTGAATGCCACATTGACAGAGCAATCAGTGACAACTGCACTGACCGTGCCATCAATGGGAGCAGCATCACTCCCTCCCCTCTAGACAGGAGCAAGATTCCCTCCTCGTGAGGGATGAGGAGGCAGGATGTCTTGTCCCTCTCCATCTGTCTGGGCCTATAATGAGCTGCTTTCTCTTGGAATGACAGAGAAGGAGCGGTTGAGTGAACTGGAAGTGACATTCTGTTAGTGTTCGTGTAGGAGCTGAAAGGTGACCTGAGTGAGTGAGGAGGCAGCATGGAGGGTTCGTGGAGGGGGGAGGAGTGGTGTGAGAACAAACAAGGGAGGATGTTGCAGGTGAAGTGCTGGGAGGTGGTTGGGTGCAAACATGGAGTGAGTGTGAGATAGCAGAGACAAAACATTGACACTTACCCTAATGGAGTGCAGAAGGTCATGAACCTTCTTCCTGTATTACTGGACATTCCCCTGGATGGGTACGATTGCACTGATCTTGGAAATCATCCTGGTCTAGGCTGACAGGGTCTGGTGGTCCTGGGGGATAGAGAACAGCCCTCCTCTGCACCATCCCAACACCAGGATGGCGAGGTCCCTGATGCTACATTTCACAGGGAGCACCCTTTCTCTGCCATGCCATCAGAGAATGGGTGCAATGGAGCTCTGGAACGTCAGTCCTTGTTCAAGTTTATCTGTTTTCTCACTTCGATAGAGTGCCATTTGGCAGGTTAGTTTATTAATGACGTGGGTTCAGGAGGATTGAACAAGAAAGTCGCTGGGCCTCCTGGAAAGAAACTCACCATGAAACCCAAGTAGAATGATATGTTGCCAAAATATCATAATATTCAGCTTTTATTTGCCCTTTTGCACCCACTTGATTTAGTGCACTGGAAATCAAGCCCCAACATACTCACAACTGGGAAAAGATTTTGGCAAATTATGCAAAGTCCCCAGTTTTCCTAATTGATAAATTCAGGTTAACACTCACGCACCAAGTTTCTGTACTTAACACAAAAATACCTGTTTATTACAAACACATTGTATTTAACCAATGGCAATGAGGAAATATAAATTACTGACTTATAACTCTACAACTTAAACTTTACTCCCCCTCCCCTAAATTCAACCCCCCTCCCCAAACTGCATAAACGAGGCAGGTTGTGGCTATTTAAGAACCAGGGCACCACAGCTTGATTGCACCTGACTAACCCACAATGAGGGGGGAGGACAATGAGTTGTTTCTTTACCATTGACAGAAGCTGATTTGCTCACTGTTGCTCTCTTCATTGGTTGAGAATTAGTCCTTTCACTGTCTTTAAAGATATTTTATTTCTCCTTCAAAAAGAATAAACTTGTTTTGTTGTTAAACTTAAATTTGTAGCTTTGTATGTTTTTATTTCATTGGAAGACCACCTCAGTATAACCAGAATAAATGCGATCGATAAAGCAAGATTTCAATCTGGGATCTAAGGTATCCAGTCATAGCATCAGCTGAGATCAGTTTGATCACAACTTGAGGTTTTTCTGCTACTTGACGTGATATATTTTACAGAATTGTATGATGTTCTTGTGAGATCTTGTCCAGGTAAAATACTGTCTATCGTTCAGTGAATTTTCCGTATTCCTACATGTCCTGCCATAGGAATTTCACTTGCTTCTTGCAATATCTCCTTCTGATAACTGGATGGTACTTCTATATGATGAATGATTCTTCACCACATTCTCCTGTGATGATGTCTTTACTTTTGGATTTCATATAAAGGAATCCCAAACTCCTTCAAGTTTAGTTTCAGTGTGAATTCTCTCTTTGTGTCAACTTATTTCACTTAGGATGGACTTTCTGAGCTTCAATTAATGAAGATCTGCTATTCACTTCTTTTGAATTATCCACATCCTATGGAAGATTCTGATTACTCTGACATCCAGTTGTGGTCTTACTGTGCTGTCTGGCTAGAGAGTCCATGATGATGCACAGCACAAAACCCCGACCTTTCGGTATAACTCATCCAAGCTGACATCTAGTGATGGATGGTCATTTCGCCATTGCTCTGGTCATAACACATGATGGAATAAATACTTTTAACCTGTTCTTAGAACTGTACTGTCTCTTTAACCCCCTTTAAGCTTTCTGTGAGTATATGTGATACCATGACCATCACTTCAGATAAATAACTCCGTGGGAGTTAGCTTAGTCCATCCATGGATAATTTCTAAACTATTTCTACCACCACCACTCTTTGGATAATAATTCACACTCACGATATAATCTCTATCTCTGCTTTTTCCCAACACTTGTGCTTTCGTTGAAATCTCTGGATGGAAAGCTAGATCCTTCAGCAACAAAACAGTTTGAGTACTTCCTGGCCTTTTGTTCAAATTGTGAAACTTGATTGAAGCTTTCCAAACCAAATTATATGCAGCCAATATAGATCTTTTTCACTGTGTCATAATCTCTGACAGTGAGCCATATATTTGCTGTGCTTTACCTAGCTACTTACTCTGCATGGACATTTCCTTTGGCCAATTCATTTGCCTTATTATTTTCTCAATAACATGGAGAATGCTCCTTTTCCTCAAATTTTGGTTGGTTCTGTACATACTTAGTATTTCCTCACGAGACTTTGAACTAGGACTGGATTTTCCCATCAGGCCTGAGACAACCACCTTGCAGCTTTTTTTAAAACTTCATTATAAACATAATTTATTTTTCTTTCTCTCTCTTTCTGCAAACTCAAGTCTTTTAAGTTCAATTTCTCTTTTTATCTGAACTTCCGTGTCCATTATGTTCCATTTTATCTCCTTTTCCTTGCCTTTCTTTTCTCTCTGAAGTTTACGTTTTTAAAACTCTTTCTCTCTTCAGATCTTCATTCATTCTACATACTCAACCTGCTTTCACTGGAACTGAATATGATTCTGATGTCTCATTGCTTGGAATACCTGGTTGCTCTTAGATCTCTTAAGCTCAAATGCCATGCTTGTCCTTCACATATTTCTGCAATCCCACTTCTAGCTTACTTGCCAATCCATTCAGCTTGGTTTTTGTGATTGCTTGTAAGCTTGACAGGGACCTTACATCTGCAGAAGGCTTTAGAAAGTTCTAATGCCATTCTAATGTCATAGTACATAACCCGGAGTTCACTTTTATCTCTTTATCACTTATCAACTATACACCAGACCTTACGTTGTTCGACATATTTTGGAAAAAAGGCAAAGAACCCCAACTTTATCAAAACTCACTGGAATAATGCATTGGAAATCAAGCTTCACTATTGCCAGAGTCATGTGGAAATGCTCACCAGTTTACCGTACTTAACAAGTACAGAAATATGAATAAATTGTCTTTAACCAATGATAATTAGGAAATATGAACTGCTGCATTATAACTCTACAACTTGAATTCTATTTCTTCTTCAGGATAGAGCAACTTCACAAACAGACACACAAAGACAGACACAACACGGATATTAAGGGTGTGAAAAGAACTAGAACAGCAGGGAAACACAGTTCAATAGCACCAGTCTGGATGTGGGAGTTGATGAGTTGTGTCTTTTGGATTCTTCCATTTCATTTTCACTCTTTGCAGTTAATACAAGAATGTTTATACACTGATGCTCTTTCATTCACTGGTTTGGAATTGAATCCTTTCTCTTTGCAGATTGGATGGCTTCCTGCTGCACTGGTCCCTCACAAGCCATGGTCAGAAGCCAATCAAACACTGTTGCCAAGTAACTGTCCCTTAGTTCAGAACTCATTGGCTCATTGATGTTGCTTTTGTTCTCAATGTTCCAAGGGAAAGCAGCATTGTGCGCATGATCTTTCAAAATGCAGCCACATCTTCGCACAGACTCCTTAGTTTAAAGCAGTATCTTTCCTTTTAGTCCACATCTCAAAAGTAAAGGAAATAATTAAGATGTCCTCTTTTTCCTTGAATAAGATCATCACTCATTCTCCTGAACTTCAAAGCGTACAGGCCCAACCTACTCATAAGACACACCTATAGCCCAGAAATCAGCAGAGTGAAACAAAAAGAGAAATTGCTTAAAGAGGGCCGAAGGACCTGTTTCCACACTGTAAGTAATCTAATCTAACCTCAGCAGGTCTGGCAGCACCTATGGAGAGAGGGCAGGGTTCTGATTTGTCTGATTTCACTCCATTGATGCTGCCAGACCTGCTGAGCTTTTCCAACAATTTCTGTTTTTGTTTCTGATTTACAGCATCTGCAGTTCTTTCAGTTTTTATCAGCTGAACTGTTTTCAATACAGGTATATCCCTTTGGAAGTAAGGAGATTAAAATGATACACCACACTTTACATGTGACTGAACAAAGCCCTATACATTTGTAGCAAGACAATCCTACTTTATAGTCCACATCCTTACAATTAAACCCACATTCCATTTGCCTTTTTATGTGCTGTATCACGTACTCATTTATTGCTATTCAAGTACAAAGACAACCAGGTCCCTCTGTGTTGCAACATTCTGCAGTGTCTCTCTATTTTAATAATATTTTGTCATTTATTCTTCCTACTAAAGTGGTCAATCTCACTTTTGTCTCATTTTATTTCATCTGCTAGGTTTTACCGAATCACTTAACTTCTTTATATCCCTTTGCAGATGCTTTGTGACTGTCTCACAACTCACAGTCCATCAGTAAATATGGCTATAGTGCAGTCAGCCCTTTCATCCAAGTCATCGATTTGGATCATAACCAGCTGAGGGCCCAGTCCTGGTCCCTGTAACATTTTGCTTGTTAGTATTTCTCATCCATTATCACAGAATCAGAGAATCATTACTGCACAGGAGGAGCTCATTGGCCGTGCCAGCTCTCTGTACTGGCATCTCACTTGCTGCCATTCTACTGCCTTCTCCCTGTAATCTTGAGAATAATACATTTATCCTGACCCTGTTTCCCATTAGTCTATCCTCTGTCCAGCTAAAACATCACTCCCAACACGATGAGCTCTCATCCTCTGGACTAACCTTTTTATGTGGTACCTTATTGGATGCCTTTCAGAAATCTCAATATGGTATATCCACTGAATCCTGTTTATCCATCCTACTTGTTACATCTTCAAAGAAAGCTCATGAATTTGTCAAATTACTAGAGTCTATAATTAAGGATGGGATCACTGAACACCTCAAATTTTCAGATGATCAGAATCAGCATGTTTTTGTAAATATGGACTAATGTAATTGTTTTGGAAAGGTGTTACAGGTTTTTAAAAATAAGAACTTGCAGAGGAACTTAAATGTCCTCATTACAGACTGTTCCCCAAGATTAAAGCTCACAGAATTGAAGGTAAATGGGTGACTTGCTCAGGAAACAAAACATGAAGCTAAAGGGCAGGTGTTCTCATTGACAGGATGTGACTAGCTGTGTCTCACAATGATCTGGGCTGGTACGTCAAACATTCACCATCGTCATTAACATCTCAGACAATGGGAGGGAAAACGTCACATCTAAATCTGCAAATGACACAAAGACAAGTGACATTGGGAGCTGTGTCAATAGAAGCACAAAATTATAAAGAATTATTAATAGGGTTAGCTGTATATTATAGGTGTTCAGTTGTCTACAACTGGTAAGTTTAGCTGCAGTTCCACTTGTGCCCTGGTAAGTAGACACATACTGAAACTGTGGTTAATTAAACAGAAAATGCCAGATATACTCATGAGTATTGTAAATAAATGTAGGCCCGCCAGCAACGCCCACACCTCATTAATGAATATAAGCAAAATGTTTTTAAACGTCAGGCAAAGTCTATAGAGAGAGAAACACAATTAATGTTTTAGCTTTCAAATCTCCCATCATAATTGTTGGGTTCGGAGGTGCATGGTTGTAATGTGTAACTCTGTAAATAAATGCTTAGAAAGGTGTACATACTGGATCCAGTTTCATCCTTCATCACTGGCTTTCTGCAATCAAACAAATTGATTAAATCAATTAGACAATGGGCAAACTAATTTCAAGAGAAACAAACATGAGGTAATTCACTTTGGCTGAACAGATCATCGTAAAATGGTGAAAATCTCTGTACCCTGGAAGCTCAGAGGACCTGGACAAGGGAGGGATGGGTATTTACATCATTAAAATATCAGGAACAGTGAAAGACAAATGGAATATTGGGCCTCAGACTGGGGGCCTAGAAAACAGGTATGGGAACATTATAGTGCAGCAACATTTGGGCCAGTTACAGACTCTGATGGTCAAATATAAATTCTGATTCTTTTTAATTCTGTAAAATGATTTTCCATATTAGCTGCTTTCCAACATTTATACCAGAAAGAAAGGAATAAAAATCAATTTGTCACACCACTTTACAGATCTGTGAGCAACAGGTTGTCTGTTTAGTGAAGGCTTCCTCAGTGAGTGTCTCACTCAC
The DNA here is from genome assembly GCF_047496795.1 of Chiloscyllium punctatum. Taxonomy (NCBI): domain Eukaryota; kingdom Metazoa; phylum Chordata; class Chondrichthyes; order Orectolobiformes; family Hemiscylliidae; genus Chiloscyllium; species Chiloscyllium punctatum. Next base: position 110,299,266 of record NC_092751.1, read on the forward strand.
CCAGGAGTCAACTGCAAAGATTCAAGCTCATGACCCAGGTTGACATGGAAGTGTACCACTGAGGGAATGCTGCACTCTCAGAAGTGCTGCCTTTTTGTTTAGAAATTAAACCAAGGCCCATCTGTGCTCTTGGATCAGATTTCACTGCACAGTCAGGTCCAGGCTAATGTTCTGGTGACTAGGACTCAAATCGTATCACAGCAGTGGCATCACCAGCTCTGGTTGTGATTTTTTTACCAAGCAATCTTTCCATTGAGAACCATGTGACACTACAGGGCCAAGAGAGCTCTGCAGAGCTCAAGGGTCAGAAGTCACAGCTCATTCCTGTCCACTGCCTCGGAATTTCTGTACCCTCTGCTTTCCCCCAGTCAGGTGACTCTCTCATATATTCAGCTTCCCCAGAAGTATATCTTCCCCATTTATTGTGCAGTGCACAGGGTAAGAGGGAGGCTGTGAGCTTAGCACAAAACAAATCTGGAATTAAAAGTCTAATAACGACCATGAATCCATTGTCCAGATCCCAAACACTCCAAGCCTGTTCCAGTTTCACTGATTTGCTGACAAGATTCACTCAGCAGTGGGAGGCAGTCACAGACACTGAGATCATTGAAGGTGATCCTTCTCTACATCATAACGGAACCAGGGTGAACCCAAAATGACATAGACTGACAAAGATACCCACCCAAATGTAATCCCCAAATCTAATGACTGCACCTACACCAACTCAATATTCAACAACAGCCTTCCCCACTGACCTTGGAAGGCAGGATTTGCTGGTCTAACTGTCCCAGTAGAATTCACCAGGAGGACCTCTCGTGAGTGACCCATTCAGAGGTGTGCTGGGCCAGATACCAATATGATGCCTCCACAGTCAGATAGGTTTCTGACAGCAGTCAAAACAAAACATAAAACTGTGGAAGCTGGAAATCAGAAACAAACAGAAATAACTGGAGAAACTCAGCAGGTCTGGCAACATCCGTGGAGAGAAAGTAGAGTTAACGTTTTGGGTCCAGTGACACTCCTTCAGAATACATTCCAGCTATTTCTATTTGTGTTTCAGCTTTCTCACACTCACTGTTTCAGTTCAAAGCTGAAGACCAGCCACAAGAGTAAAGACATAATCTGGAATGTGAGAGAGTGAAGAAGTTCAGGAATGAATTGAAACAGACAGGTGTAAAATAAAGAGTGAAAGCTGAAAGAGGAGGATGTAGATCAGTAACAGAAACAAAAACCTGTTGTAAAAATATCAACCATTAATTAGACCGAACAAGACGAAAGGTAAGTGACTTGCACCAAGTCAGTATTTATCTCAATGACCATCAAGACAATGGGAACTGAACAGCCAGCTCTCTCATTAATAGCTTACTTTGGAAAGGTCACATTATTCCAGAGTGACTCAGTTTCCAAAGGTGATCAAACAAATCATTCCATCCCTGTTTCAATTGAATAGTAAATGTAGTGTGCTGTGTGCTCGCTGTCTGGTAGCTTGTTGCTATAGTGAGACAATGTCAACCTGCAATAACAAGGGAGAATGAGAGAGACAGACAGGCTGAAACTGAGAGAGAGAGAGAGAGATTGATAAGAGGGATCAAGGAAAAAAAATCTTTTAAACTGTTAAATATTAGTTCAACTGCTCCTGTATACTTCGGAATGCAGTGCCAGGACAACGAAACATTCATTACCAAAATTTTCATTCTTTTTTTCTCTCGGGGATATGTGAGCAATTTTGGGCACGATATCTCAGGGAGGATGTACCGACACTGGAGTGGATCCAGAGGAGGTTCATGATCCCAGGAATAATTTGAGGAACATTTGAGCACGCTGGGACTCGATGGAGTTTAGAAGGATAAGGGGAATCTAATTGAAACTTATAGAAAACTGAATGACCTGGACAGAGGGGATGTTGGGAAACTGTTTCCATCAGCAGGAGAGACTCAGACCCGAGGGCACAGCCTCAGAGTAAAGGGAAAACCACTCACCCATTGTACTCTATGCTACTTTCTCCCCACCCCCACCCTCCTCTAGCTTATCTCTCCACGCTTCAGGCTCACTGCCTTTATTCCTGATGAAGGGCTTTTGCCCGAAACGTCGATTTTGCTGCTCCTTGGATGCTGCCTGAACTGCTGTGCTTTTCCAGCACCACTAATCCAGTATTTGGTTTTCAGCATCTGCAGTCCTTGTTTTTACCTTGTTGATTTTAACCCTACTGCGAATCCTCTTGCAAGGATGCCTGCCTTGAAGAAGTTTTCCTCCTCTCCCTACAAGAATCTCAGGGAGTCCCTCTCCCACTGCAACTCCCAGGTCATTTCCTCTGCCCTGAAGCTCTTCAACCATGTCGTGAAACAAACTTGCTACCACAGCCACATTTGCTTCCTCAGTGCCTGCCTCCGTAACCAACTCATCCCACACGGACTCCGGACTTGGAGTTCCTGGGCCTCCTTCGCCGCCGCTCCCTCACCACCAGACGCCTGGAGGAAGAACGCCTCATCTTCCGCCTCGGAACACTTCAACCCCAGGGCATCAATGTGGACTTCAACAGTGTCCTCATTTCCCCTTCCCCCACCTCACCCTAGTTCCAAACTTCCAGCTCAGTAATTGTCCCCATGACTTGTCCGGACTTGTCCAACCTGCCTATCTTCTTTTCCATCTATCCACTCCACCCTCCTCCCTGACCTATCACCTTCATCCCCTCCCCCACTCACCCACTGTACTCTATGCTACTTTCTCCCCACCCCCACCCTCCTCTAGCTTATCTCTCCACGCTTCAGGCTCACTGCCTTTATTCCTGATGAAGGGCTTTTGCCCAAAACGTCGATTTTGCTGCTCCTTTGATGCTGCCTGAACTGCTGTGCTCTTCCAGCACCACTAATCCAGAATCTGGTTTCCAGCATCTGCAGTCATTGTTTTTACCATAAGGAGAAACATCTTCAGCCAGAGAGTGGGGAATCTGTGGAATTCACTGCCACAGCGGGCTTTGGAGGCCAGGTCACTGAGTATATTTGAGACAGAGATAGATAGGTTCCTGAATATCAAGGAGGGGTCAAAGGCTATGGGGAGAAAGTGGGAGAATGGAGTTGAGAAACTTAGCAACCATGATTGAATGATGGAGCAGACTTGATGGGTTGAATTGCCTAATTTATTCTTGTATGACGAGAGAGAGAGAGAGACTGGGAGAGAGAGAACCTCTGAAAGAGATTGACATGGAATGAGTGAGAGAGGAAAAGGCAGAAAGAGAGAGGGAGAGAAGAATAAAAAGAAAGAGGCAAATAGACAGAGAAAAAGAGAAAGGGGTAGAGAGAGAAAGATAAAGAGAGAGAGAGAGAGGGAAAGAGAGAGACTGCGTGTCTCTACAATAACAGGACAAACATAAAATGCCTGGCCACAGTTACTTCAACAAATCCTTTGAGGATTGGATTTGACATTCAAACAGTGTAGAAATAGAGCAGCTTTATCTGTAGGGTCAGTGCTCAGCTCCAGAAGCCACGAAAATAACTTGCTGGCATCAGGTTTCATTAAACGAAAGATGAGGATGCCTCAAGATGTGATGCTGTGATATAGAGAAAGGTTTGGCAAAGATGTCGATATTTTATCGAAGACTGTTGACTTCAGATATCAGACAGCGAATGGGATGAAGCTGTTACTTGTTTCAATTTGAAGACAATAAATACTTTATAATATAAAATGATCATGGCAATGTGAATATTGAATGATTGTTTAAATTTTGGTTAAGAACTCCATCTTTAATTTGTTGTGCACACAGAGTATCACTGGGGTATAGAGTGCCACACACACTGACTCTCACTGGGGTACAGCTCCCACAAACACTGACTCTCACTGGGGTACAGAGTCCCACACACACTGACTCTCACTGGGGTATAGAGTGCCACACACACTGACTCTCACTGGGGTACAGCTCCCACAAACACTGACTCTCACTGGGGTACAGAGTCCCACACACACTGACTCTCACTGGGGTACGGGGTCCCACCCACACTGACTCTCACTGGGGTACAGAGTTCCCACACACTGACTCTCACTGGGGTACAGTCCCATACACACACTGACTCTCACTGGGGTACAGTCCCACACACATTAACTCTCACGGGGGTATAGTCCAACACACACTGACTCTCACCAGGGTACAATCCCACACACACTGACTCTCACTGAGGGACAGTCCCACACACACTGACTCTCACTGGGGTACAGTCCCACACACATACTGACTCTCACTGGGATACAATTCCACACACACTGACTCTCACTGGGCTACAATCCCCCACACACTGACTCTCACTGGGGTACAGTTCCCCACACACACACTGACTCTCACTGGGGTACAGTCCCACACACACACTGACTCTCACTGGGGTACAGTCCCACACACACTGACTCTCACCAGGATACAATCCCACATACACTGACTCTCACTGGGGTACAGCCCACACACACTAACTCTCACTGGGGTACAGGGTCCCATACACACACTGACTCACTGGGGTACAGGGTCCCACACACACACTGACTCTCACTGGGGTACAATTCCACACACACGGACTCTCACTGGGGTACAGTCCCACACACACTGACTCTCACTGGGGTACAGTCCCACACACACACTGACTCTTACTGGGGTACAGGGTCCCACACACACTGACTCTCACTGGGCTACAGTCCCACACACACTGACTCTCACTGGGGTACAGGGTCCCACACACACTGACTCTCACTGGGCTACAGTCCCACACACACTGACACTCACTGGGGTACAGCTCCCACACACACACACTGACTCTCACTGGGTTACAGTCCCACACACACTGACTCTCATCAGGGTACAATTCCACACACACTGACTCTCACTGGGGTAGAGTCTCACACACACACTGACTCTCACTGGGGTACAGTCCCACACAAACACTGACTCTCACTGGGGTACAGTCCCACACACACACTGACTCTCACTGGGGTACAATTCCACACACACTGACTCTCACAGGGGTACAGTCCCACACACACTGACTCTCACCAGGGTACAATCCCACACACACTGACTCTCACTGAGGTACAGTCCCACACACACTGACTCTCACTGGGGTACAATTCCACACACACTGACTCTCACTGGGGTACAGTCCCAGACACACTAACTCTCACTGGGGTACAATTCCACACACACTGACTCTCACTGGGGTACAGTCCCAGACACACTAACTCTCACTGGGGTACAGTCCCACACACACTGTCTCTCACTGGGGTACAGTCCCACACACACTGACTCTCACTGGGGTACAGTCCCACACACACTGTCTCTCACTGGGGTACAGTCCCACACACACTGACTCTCACTGGGGTACAGTCCCACACACACTGACTCTCACCAGGGTACAGTCCCACACACACTGACTCTCACTGGGGTACAGGGTCCCATACACACACTGACTCACTGGGGTACAGGGTCCCACACACACACTGACTCTCACTGGGGTACAGTCCCACACACACACTGACTCTCACTCGGGTACAGTCCTACGCACATTAACTCTCACTGGGGTACAGTCCCACACACACTGACTCTCACTGGGGTTCCAGTCCCACACACACTGACTCTCACTGGGGTACAGTCCCACACACACTGACTCTCACTGGGGTACAGGGGCCCACACACACACTGACTCTCACTGGGGTACAGTCCCACACACACTAACTCTCACTGGGGTACAGTCCCACACACATACTGACTCTCACTGGGATACAATTCCACACACACTGACTCTCACTGGGCTACAATCCCCCACACACTGACTCTCACTGGGGTACAGTTCCCCACACACACACTGACTCTCACTGGGGTACAGTCCCACACACACACTGACTCTCACTGGGGTACAGTCCCACACACACTGACTCTCACCAGGATACAATCCCACATACACTGACTCTCACTGGGGTACAGCCCACACACACTAACTCTCACTGGGGTACAGGGTCCCATACACACACTGACTCACTGGGGTACAGGGTCCCACACACACACTGACTCTCACTGGGGTACAATTCCACACACACGGACTCTCACTGGGGTACAGGGTCCCACACACACTGACTCTCACTGGGCTACAGTCCCACACACACTGACACTCACTGGGGTACAGCTCCCACACACACTGACTCTCATCAGGGTACAATTCCACACACACTGACTCTCACTGGGGTAGAGTCTCACACACACACTGACTCTCACTGGGGTACAGTCCCACACAAACACTGACTCTCACTGGGGTACAGTCCCACACACACACTGACTCTCACTGGGGTACAATTCCACACACACTGACTCTCACAGGGGTACAGTCCCACACACACTGACTCTCACCAGGGTACAATCCCACACACACTGACTCTCACTGAGGTACAGTCCCACACACACTGACTCTCACTGGGGTACAATTCCACACACACTGACTCTCACTGGGGTACAGTCCCAGACACACTAACTCTCACTGGGGTACAATTCCACACACACTGACTCTCACTGGGGTACAGTCCCAGACACACTAACTCTCACTGGGGTACAGTCCCACACACACTGTCTCTCACTGGGGTACAGTCCCACACACACTGACTCTCACTGGGGTACAGTCCCACACACACTGACTCTCACCAGGGTACAGTCCCACACACACTGACTCTCACTGGGGTACAGGGTCCCATACACACACTGACTCACTGGGGTACAGGGTCCCACACACACACTGACTCTCACTGGGGTACAGTCCCACACACACACTGACTCTCACTCGGGTACAGTCCCACGCACATTAACTCTCACTGGGGTACAGTCCCACACACACTGACTCTCACTGGTGTTCCAGTCCCACACACACTGACTCTCACTGGGGTACAGTCCCACACATACTGATTCTCACTGGGGTACAGGGTCCCACACTGACTCTCACTGGGGTACAGTCCCACAAACACTGACTCTCACTGGGGTACAGTCCCACACACACTGACTCTCACTGGGGTACAGTCCCACACACACTGACTCTCACTGGGGTTCCAGTCCCACACACACTGACTCTCACTGGGGTTCCAGTCCCACACACACTGACTCTCACTGGGGTTCCAGTCCCACACACACTGACTCTCACTGGGGTACAGTCCCACACACACTGACTCTCACTGGGGTACAGTCCCACACAGACTGACTCTCACTGGGGTACAGTCCCACACACACTGACTCTCACTAGGGATTTGGTCTCATAGTCCCACACACACAACCTACAGCAGGAGGATTGCTGTAGTTTATGAAGACAGCTCACTACCACCTTCTCAAGGGTAACTAGGGACGGGTAATAAACGATGCCCAGCCAGCGACACCCATTTTCCTGGATGAAAAATGTAAAGCAATCAGCACAAACATCAAGCAGTAACATTGCCAAAGGCAGAATGGAAGAGGCTCAGTGAAGACTTTTCAATTACTTTTAATCCATACACATCAGTGATTGCAACAATTTGTGATGAATGGGACCCTGAGCACCTGCATCGACCTATCAGACCATTTTAACAAAGATTGTGAGATCACAGCCTCAGAGTCCCAATGATAACCAATACCTGGTGAACGTGGGTGGGGAGTGCAGTGAAGGAAGGTGAGCTGAAGTGATGGAGTGGGTGGGTGCAGGGCTGTGGAGCTCATTCTTGAGGATGGGGATGGAACAGGAGAATGGAGCAGGAGAGGGGAAGTGGAGGTGGAGGGGGAAATGGAAACTATGGGGGAGGGGAAACAGGCGTGGAGGAGAATGGAGATGGTGGGGTCATGGGATGGAGGGGGCATAGAGATAGCAGGGGTGCAGTCTGGGAGAACTGAGAGTGGATGGGGATGAAGGGGAAATGGAATTAGTTGGGCAGGTGTATGAGAGAGTTGAGGTGGTGGGAGGTGGAGATGATTGGGTGGGGCAGGGGATGCTGCTCTGGGAGTGCAATGTTTACACTGATCAAGTCTCAAAGCTGGAACAAGGTGGAATTAAGTCTATTCGTGAAGCCCCTTCTACAGTGAACCCTCCTGGCTGATGGGAGTCTGTGTGTCAGATTGTTAATACTCCCATCTTGGGTGTTGGAGCGTCTGCCCCTGATTGTGTGGGGATAGAGCTGATTATAGCTCACTCTGAGTTAAACATTCAGTTTGAACCAGGTCCCCCTTCATTGATGCTCGGACCCCAGGGTCAGTTCCCTGATAGATTTATGTTACTGACAGAACCAAATACCCAAGAAAGACTCCACACATGGGGTCATACTGGGGTTTCTGGGTAGTATTCTGTGCTCCTGGGGTTTTTGGGGTTATCCAGCAGGGTCAAGCTGTGTTACACTGATATTTATTATTCAGCTGATTTATATGGACCAGTGGATGGCCATTCCAGAACTTGTCATTAAACAAGATCCGGATATTAATTCCACACTGGGTTCCAGCTAATCGGCCGGATGGTGCATCATCCTCCAAAACACAAATTTGTTCCGACCCGGCAATCTCACTCTCTCTGTCCCATGTAGCTCATACCCCAGGCCTGACCAATCAGAATGGCAGTGCCAATGTCCAAACATCCAATTTGGTTTTGAATGTGGCAGAGAGGGGGCTGAGAGACCCTTTAATCCTGAAGATACTCAGTGAAATACAGCACCCACACACACAGCCATCGGGAATAATAGACACTAGAATCTTCACCAGAACAAAAGAAAAGTTATTGATAAAACAATACAAAATAGTTTCCATAAACCACTATGGGGGCAACTGACTATTTGGTTTCTAATTAAATGCTTTAAATAAATGCATATAAATATTTTCTCTTTTTTTCCTTCTGATCCCCTTTTTCCAGTTTCACAATGTAGTAAGAGTTCAGATATCCGAATGTCACTTTCCTAAATCACAGTCTCTGTACTCTTCCTTTCTAATCAGAAACGGCATCTCCTCAGCAGCAACCACAGGCAGGAATGCTGTATTTTCACCTGCTCGTTCCTCACACTCGTTGATCAGTTCATAGTCCTCGGCCCTTTGACTGGCAAATGCCAGGATCTGGATCTGTTGTTGTGCGGTCTGCAGCAGCACCTCCACCTGCTGCCTGTCTGCTTGATGGCCTGGGGTACTCGGGCCACTGAGAGGAACCAGCTCAGCAGGATAACAGTGAGGCTGATGCTCTGGGCTGTCAGACTCGGCACTCTCCTTTGGCACCTGGACAGAACTCTTCTCCTCCACTGAAGGGTCTACAGGCAGTGAGGCCACCCAGCAATAAGGAACCACTTGGCTCTCCTTGAACTGCAGAGCACAGAGCTGGATGGCTTGACGGCAGTGTACAGGCTGTATAACATTAAGGGAATTCTCAGGAGATTTCCAACAAGTGGCTGACGTTCTAAAAGGTAATAAGAATTGAAACATGTATCAGACAATGGACAGTGAATCTACACAGCATGTAGGAGACACACTGAGTAACACGCAGGCAACTGACAAGACCTACCCTTGGTTGGTGTCAGAGCAATCACCATTGGAAGAAGCAAGCTGTGCCTGTATCTGGCTGCTTGCACTGACAGATGATGAGTCGGAGGGTTCGATAACAGCACTCAATGACCCTTGTGTCACTGGGGGCGATGGGCCTGGACTGACCTTCGATGACAATCTTCCCAGTTGCCTTGGGCTGAGGGATGAGGATGGACAATACCTGCAGTCAAAGAGATCATTAAAGCAGTATATCGCGATGCCAAGGTAATGAAGGCTATGGACCAAGTGCTGGGAAATAGGATTTAAACAATGGGATTTGAACAACGGGATTTAAACAACGGGATTTGAACAACGGGATTTGAACAACGGGATTTGGACAACGGGATTTAAACAACGGGATTTAAACAACGGGATTTGAACAACAGGATTTGAACAACAGGATTTGAACAACGGGATTTAAACAACGGGATTTGAACAAGGGGATTTGAACAAGGGGATTTGAACAAGGGGATTTGAACAACAGGATTTGAACAACGGGATTTAAACAATGGGATTTAAACAATGGGATTTGAACAAGGGGATTTGAACAACAGGATTTGAACAACGGGATTTGAACAACGGGATTTAAACAATGGGATTTGAACAAGGGGATTTGAACAAGGGGATTTGAACAACGGGATTTAAACAATGGGATTTAAACAATGGGATTTGACCAATGGGATTTGAACAACGGGATTTGAACAACAGGATTTAAACAACGGGATTTAAACAAGGGGATTTGAACAATGGGATTTGACCAATGGGATTTGGACAACGGGATTTGAACAACGGGATTTAAACACCGGGATTTGGACAATGGGATTTAAACAAGGGGTTTGAACAACGGGATTTGAACAATGGAATTTGAACAATGGGATTTGAACAACGGGATTTAAACAACGGGATTTAAACACCGGGATTTGGACAATGGGATTTAAACAAGGGGTTTGAACAACGGGATTTGAACAACGGGATCTGAACAATGGGATTTGAACAACGGGATTTAAACAATAGGATTTAAACAACAGGATTTGGACAATGGGATTTAAACAATGGGATTTAAACAAGGGGTTTGAACAACGGGATTTGAACAACGGGATTTGAACAATGAGACTTAAACAATGAGGTGCTTGTTTTTGACCAGCACAGACTTAATGGGCTGAAGGGCTTTTTCCATGTTGTAGACCTCCTTGATTCTGTGGTCACTTATGAGGAGAGAATCCTGGATTTAGAAGGAAGCGCAGAGAAACGTGTAGCATCAGGAACTGTGTCCCTCCAACAGCTCCCTCCAACATTCCTGGAATAGCCTTTGCTTTGATTCCCAGGTAAAAATGAGGAATGCAGATGCTGGAAACCAGATCTGGAAAAGCAGGTCAGGCAGCATCCAAGGAGCAGGAGAATCGACGTTTCGGGCAAAGGCCTTTCATCAGTAAGGGCTTTTGTTTCTTGTTTAGTGACTACAGGGAGCTGTCATTCCAAACTCTCTCATATTGAGAATTTCAGAGATGGGGCTGGGGGATAGTGGGAGGCTGGAGGGATCATCGAGTCAAAGAGATGTACAGCATGGAAACAGACCCTTCAATCCAACCCGTCCATGCCGACCAGATATTCCAACCCAATCTAGTCCCACCTGCCAGCACCTGGCCCATATCCCTCCAAACCCTTCCTATTCATATACCCATCCAAATGCCTCTTAAATGTTGCAATTGTACCAGCCTCCACCACTCCCTCTGGCAGCTCATTCCATACACGTACCACCCTCTGTGTGAAAAAGTTGCCCCTTAGGTCTCTTTTATATGTTTCCCCTCTCACCCTAAACCTATGCCCTCTCGTTCTGGACTCTCCACTCCCAGATAAAGGGGATGGAGGGCAAAGAAGGAGAAGGGGAAGAGGGGTGAAGGTGAGGGAGGTGGGTTAGGAGTTTTTTCAACACAGTGGGTGTTGAAATGAGGTAGAACGAGAAGTGAGGTCTTGCATCAAGAATTTATAAAGTGAGACAGTAGATTAAAGAGCAGAACCTCAAAAGTTGCACTTTCTGCATTACTCCGAGTGCCAAGGGCCAGCATGTGTGGGAGAACAAAGCAGATGTGCGTGTGTGTGTGTGAGAGAGTGTGTGTGTGTGTGTGAGAGAGTGTGTGTGTGACTGTGTGTGCGTGTGTGTGAGAGAGAGAGAGAGAGAGAGAGAGTGTGTGTGTGTGTGTGTGTGTGTGTGTGTGAGAGAGAGAGAGAGAGAGAGTGTGTGTGTGTGTGAGAGAGAGAGAGAGAGAGTGTGTGTGTATGTGAGAGAGTGTGTGCGTGACTGTGTGTGTGTGTGTGTGTGTGTGTGAGAGAGAGAGAGAGAGTGTGTGTGTGCCTGTCTGTGTTTTTGTGTGTGTGCAAGAGAGTGCGTGTGTGTGTGAGAGAGAGAGAGAGAGAGAGTGTGAGTATGTGAGAGAGTGTGTGTGTGCCTGTCTGTGTTTTTGTGTGTGTGCGAGAGAGTGTGTGTGTGTGTGTGTGAGAGAGAGTGTGTGTGTGTGTGAGAGAGAGTGTGTCCGTGTATGTGTGAGAGAGTGTGTGTGTGAGAGAGTGTGTGTGCCTGTCTGTATTTTTGTGTGTGTGCGAGAGAGTGTGTGTGTGTGTGTGTGTGTGAGAGAGAGTACATTTCTGTGTGTGTGAGAGAGAGTGCATGTCTGTGTGTGTCAGTGTGCGAGAGAGTGCGTATCTGTGTGTGTGTGTGTGTGTGTCTGTGCGAGAGAGTGCGTGTGTGTGTGCGATAGACTGCATGTGTGCGTGTCGGTGTGCAAGGGAGTGCGTGTCAGGGTGCATGTCAGTGTATGTGAGAGAAAGAGTGCATGTGTGTGTGTCAGTGTGCGTGAAGGGGGGGACTGCATGTGTCAATGTGCGTTAGAGTGAGAGTGAGAGAGTGCGTGTGTCAGCGTGCGTGAGAGTGAGAGAGTGTGTGTGTCTGTGTGTGTGAGAGAGAGAGTGTGTGTGTGGAGGAGTTGTTGCCTGGATCATTGGGACTGTTTCTGGGGAAGGGTGTAAAGGCTGTACAGGTGGCAGAATATTGAAACGTAATCAGGAGAGCTCCAAAAATCAACAGATGGAAAGTACAACAGGGACAGTTCAGGGCTGGACCTAACTCTGGAGAATGAAGCCTGAGGCATGTTTGAGGTGACAGTGAGGGAGCATTCTTATGAAATTGACCACAAGACAAAGCATTTTAGATTTGTTATGGAAAAGGAAAAAGGGATGGTCATTAAAAAGAGTTTTGAATATAAATTTTATTAAAATAAGGCAGGATTTAACCAAAGTTGATTGGGAAGAGCTAGTTGAGGGTCAATCTACAGCAGAACATTGGGTAAGGTGTGGGGGATGATGTTCCAAAAGGACATGGGGAGACAACAGGCCTAACATGGGCAGATTACAGGCCTAACATGGGCAGATTACAGGCCTAACATGGGGAGGTTACAGACCTAACATGGGGAGACAACAGGCCTAACATGGGGAGGTTACAGGCCTAACATGGGGAGATTACAGGCCTAACATGGGGAGGTTACAGGCCTAACATGGGGAGACAACAGGCCTAACATGGGGAGATTACAGGCCTAACATAGGGAGACAACAGGCCTAACATGGGGAGGTTACAGACCTAACATGGGGAGACAACAGGCCTAACATGGGGAGGTTACAGGCCTAACATGGGGAGACAACAGGCCTAACATGGGGAGGTTACAGACCTAACATGGGGAGACAACAGGCCTAACATGGGGAGGTTACAGGCCTAACATGGGGAGATTACAGGCCTAACATGGGGAGGTTACAGGCCTAACATGGGGAGACAACAGGCCTAACATGGGGAGATTACAGGCCTAACATAGGGAGACAACAGGCCTAACATGGGGAGATTACAGGCCTAACATAGGGAGACAACAGGCCTAACATGGGGAGATTACAGGCCTAACATAGGGAGACAACGGGCCTAACATGGGGAGATTACAGGCCTAACATGGGGAGATTACAGGCCTAACATGGGGAGGTTACAGGCCTAACATGGGGAGACAACAGGCCTAACATGGGGAGGTTACAGGCCTAACATGGGGAGATTACAGGCCTAACATGGGGAGGTTACAGGCCTAACATGGGGAGACAACAGGCCTAACATGGGGAGATTACAGGCCTAACATGGGGAGGCTACAGGCCTAACATAGGGAGACAACAGGCCTAACATGGGGAGATTACAGGCCTAACATGGGGAGGTTACAGGCCTAACATGGGGAGACAACAGGCCTAACATGGGGAGATTACAGGCCTAACATGGGGAGATTACAGGCCCAACATGGGGAGACAACAGGCCTAACATGGGGAGATTACAGGCCTAATATGTTCCCTTCGGGGTGAAATAATGAAGCAAGAAGCCGAGAGAACCTTGGATACCTTGGAATATTTAGGACTGAATAAAACAGAGAAGACAGGCTTTTAAGAGGGACACAAGGAAAAAATTAATAGCTGCCCTGGTGGATTCCAGAATATGCAGGAAGGAACTTAAGAACTGGGAGAGCAAAGAGGGAGCATGAAAAAAATACACTGGCAGGCAAGATGTGGGAGAATCCCAAGATATTCTGTAAGGACATTCATGGAAGTATAACCGAGGAGAGGGACATGATGGATTTTGAGGTTAGGGATAGATCTTTGAGTACTCTAGGTCAAGTTGGCATAAGGAAGGAGTGAGATTTGGGTATTCTAAAAGGCATTAAGGTAGACAAGTCCCCAGGTCCAGATGGGATCTATCCCCAGTGAGGGACTAGGTTACTGAGGGAAGCGAGAGAGGAGATAGCTGGGCCTTAGCAGATATCTTTGCAGCATCCTTGAACAAGACGGAGGTCCTAGTGGATTGGAGAATTGCTAATGTTGTCCTGGGTTTAAGAAGGGTAGCATGGTAATTATAGACCATGAGCCTAATGTCAGTGGTAGGGAAGCTGCTGGAGAAGATACTGAGGGATAGGATCTATTCCAATTTGGAAGAAAATGGCCTTATCAGTGATAGGCAACATGGTTTTGCGTGGGGAAGGTCATGTCTTACAAATCGAAAAGAATTCTTTGAATAGGTAATAATGTTGATTGATGGGGTAAGGAATGTAGATATTATATACGTGGACTTTTGTAAGGTGTTTGATAAGGCTGCCCATGGTAGGCTGATCGAGAAGGTGAAGTCACATGGGGTTGTAGCTAGATGGATAGACAACTGGCTGGGAAACTGGAGATAGTGGTAGTGGAAGGGAGTTTCTCAAAATGGAGACCTGTGACCAGTGATGTTCCACAGGGATCCGTGCTGAGACCACTATTGTTTGTGATATACATCAATGATCTGGAGGAAAGTATAGGTAGTCTAATTATCAAGTTTGCAGATGACACTAAGATTGGTGGAATAGCAGATAGTGGAGGGGAATATTAGAGAATACAGCAGAGTATAGAGAGATTGGAGAGTTGGGCAAAGAAATGGCAGATGGAGGTGATACATTTTGGAAGATCCAATTAACGAGCAAACTATACATAGAGTCATAGAATCATAGAGTCGTAGAGATGTACAGCATGGAAACAGACCCTTCGGTCCAACCCATCCATGCCGGCCAAATATCGCAACCTAATCCAGTCCCACCTGCCAGCACCAGGCCCACATCCCTCTAAACCCTTCCTATTCATATACACATCCAGTTGCCTTTTAAATGTTGCAGTTGTGCCAGCCTCCACCACTCCCTCTGGCAGCTCATTCCATACACGTACCACCCTCTGTGTGAAAAAGTAGCCCCTTAGGTCTCTTTTATATCTTTCCTCTCTCACCCTAAACCTATGCCCTCTAGTTGTGGACTCCCTGACCTCAAGGAAAAGGCTTTCTCTATTTATCTTATCCATGACCATCACAATTTTAGAAACCTCTATAAGGTCACCCCTCAGCCTCTGACACTCCAGGGAAAACAGCCCCAACCTGTTCAACCTCTCCCTATAGCTCAAATCCTCCAACCCTGGCAACATCCTTGTAAATCTTTTCTGAACCCTTTCAAGTTTCACAACATCTTTCCAATAGGAAGGAGACCAGAATTGCACGCAATATTCCAACAGTGGCCTAACCAATGTCCTGTACAGCCGCAACATGACCTCCCAACTCTTGTACTCAATACTCTGACCAATAAAGGAAAGCATACCAAACGCCTTCTTCACTATCCTATCTACCTGCGACTCCACTTTCAAGAAGCTATGAACCTGCACTCCAAGGTCTCTTTGTTCAGCAACACTCCCTTGGACCTTACACATTAAGTGTATAAGTCCTGCTAAGATTTACTTTCTCAATATGCAGCAACTTGCATTTATCTGAATTAAACTCCATCTGCCACTTCTCAGCCCATTGGCCCATCTGGTCCAGATTCTGTTGTAATCTGAGGTAACCCTCTTCGCTGTCCACTACACCTCCAATTTTGGTGTCATCTGCAAACTTACTAACTATACCTCTTATGCTCGCATCCAATTCATTTATATAACTGATGAAAAGTAGAGGACCCAGCACCGATCCTTGTGGCACCCCACTGGTCACAGGCCTCCAGTCTGAAAAACAACCTTCCACCACCACCCTCTGTCTTCTACCTTTGAGCCAGTTCTGTATCCAAATGGCTAGTTCTCCCTGTATTCCATGAGATCTAACCTTGCTAACCAGTATCCCATGGGGAACCTTGTCGAACGCCTTACAGAAGTCCATATAGATCACATCTACTGCTCTGCCCTCATCAATCCTCTTTGTTACTTCTTCAAAAAACTCAATCAAGTTTGTGAGACATGATTTCCCACGCACAAAGCCATGTTGACTATCCCGAATCAGTCCTTGCCTTTCCAAATACATCTACATCCTGTCCCTCAGGATTCCCTCCAACAACTTGCCCACCACCGAGGTCAGGCTCACTGCTCTACAGTTCCCTGGCTTGTCCTTTACCACCCTTCTTAAACAGTGGCACCACATTTGCCAACCTCCAGTCTTCTGACACCTCACCTGTGACTATCGATGATACAAATATCTCAGCAAGAGGCCCAGCTATCACTTCCCTCGCTTCCCACAGAGTTCCAGGATACAGGTCCTGGGGATTTATCCACTTTTATGCATTTCAAGACATCCAGCACTTCCTCCTCTGTAATATGGGCATTTTTAAAGTTGTCACCATCTATTTCCCTACATTCTATATCTTCCATATCCTTTTCCATGGTAAATAGTGATGCAAAATATTCATTTAGTATCTCCCCCATTTTCTGTGGCTCCACACAAAGGCCGCCTTGCTAATCTTTGAGGGGCCCTATTCTCTCCCTAGTTACCCTTTTGTCCTTAATATATTTGTAAAAACCCTTAGGATTCTCCTTAATTCTATTTGCCAAAACCATCTCATGTCGCCGTTTTGCCCTCCTGATTTCTCCTTTAAGTATACTCCTACTTCCTTTATACTCTAAGGATTCACTCGATCTATCCTGTCGATACCTGACATAAGCTTCATTCTTTGTCTTAACCAAAACCTCAATTTCTTTAGTCATCCAGTAATCCCTATTCAAAGTTTGGGAGAAGATTTGTAGCTCGGGTGCTCGTTGTTGTGGTTCTGTGTTCGCCGAGCTGGGAATTTGTCTTGCAAACGTTTCGTCCCCTGTCTAGGTGACATCCTCAGTGTTTGGGAGCCTCCTGTGAAGCGCTTCTGTGCTGTTTCCTCCGGCATTTATAGTGGCCTGTCTCTGCCGCTTCCGGTTGTCAGTTCCAGCTGTCCGCTGTAGTGGCCGGTATATTGGGTCCAGGTCGATGTGTTTGTTGATAGAGTCTGTGGATGAGTGCCATGCCTCTAGGAATTCCCTGGCTGTTCTCTGTTTGGCTTGCCCTATAATGGTAGTGCTGTCCCAGTCGAATTCATGTTGCTTGTCATCTGTGTGTGTGGCTACTAAGGATAGCTGGTCGTGTCGTTTCGTGGCTAGTTGGTGTGCTAGTTATAGGGCAAGCCAAACAGGGAACAGCCAGGGAATTCCTAGAGGCATGGCACTCATCCACAGACTCTATCAACAAACACATCGACCTGGACCCAATATACCGGCC
The DNA here is from genome assembly GCF_047496795.1 of Chiloscyllium punctatum. Lineage (NCBI taxonomy): Eukaryota > Metazoa > Chordata > Chondrichthyes > Orectolobiformes > Hemiscylliidae > Chiloscyllium > Chiloscyllium punctatum. The sequence continues at coordinate 110,316,887 of NC_092751.1, forward strand.
ACTGCAGCAGACAGCTCAAACTGACAACCGGAAGCGGCAGAGACAGGCCACTATAAATGCCGGAGGAAACAGCACAGAAGCGCTTCACAGGAGGCTCCCAAGCACTGAGGATGTCACCTAGACAGGGGACGAAATGTTTGCAAGACAAATTCCCAGCTCGGCGAACAGAACCACAACAGTAATCCCTATACCTACCAGCCTTCCCTTTCACCCTGACAGGAATATACTTTCTCTGGATTCTTGTTATCTCATTTCTGAAGGCTTCCCATTTTCCAGCCGTCCCTTTACCTGCAAACATCTGCCTCCAATCAGCTTTCGAAAGTTCTTGCCTGATACCATCAAAATTGGTCTTTCTCCAATTTAGAACTTCAACTTTTAGATCTGGTCTATACTTTTCCATCACTATTTTCAAACTAATAGAATTATGGTTGCTGACCCCAAAGTGCTCCCCCACTGACATCTCAGTCACCTGCCCTGCCTTATTTCCCAAGAGTAGGTCAAGTTTTGCACCTTCTCTAGTAGGTACATCCACATACTGAATCAGAAATTTTCTTGTACACACATAACAAATTCCTCTCCATCTAAACCCTTAACACTATGACAGTCCCAGTCTATGTTTGGAAAGTTAAAATCCCCTACCATAACCAGCCTATTATTCTTACAGATTACTGAGATCTCCTTACAAATTTGTTTCTCAATTTCCCTCTGACTATTAGGGGGTCTATAATACAATCCCAATAAGGTGCTCATCCCTTTCTTATTTCTCAGTTCCACCCAAACGCCTTCCCTGGATGTATTTCCAGGAACATCCTCCTCAGTACAGCTGTAATGCTATCCCTTATCAAAAACACCAGTCCCCAACTTCTCTTGCCTCCCTTTCTGTCCTTCCTGTAGCATTTGTATCCTGGAACATTAAGCTGCCAGTCCTGCCCATCCCTGAGCCATGTTTCTGTAATTGCTATGATATCCCAGTCCCATGTTCCTAACCATGCTCTGAGTTTATCTGCCTTCCCTGTTAGGCCCCTTGCATTGAAATAAATGCAGTTTAATTTATTAATCCTACCTTGTCCCTGCCTGCCCTGACTGTTTGACTCACTTCTGTTCTCAGCTGTACCCGTCTCAGATCGATCTCTTTCCTCACTATCTCCCTTGGTCCCACCCCCCACCTTCCTAGTTTAAATCCTCCCAAGCAGTTCTAGAAAATCTCCCTGCCAGGATATTAGTCCCCTTCCAATTTAGGTGCAATCCATCCTTCTTGTACAGGTCCCTTCTACCCCAAAAGAGATTCCAATGATCCAAAAATGTGAATCCTTCTCCCATTCACCAGCTCCTCAGCCATGTGTTCATCTGCTCTATCCTCCTATTCCTGCCCTCACTAGCCCGTAGCACCGGGAGAAATCCAGATATTACTCATCTCGAGGACCTCCTTTTTAAATTTCTGCCTAACTCTCTGTAATCTCCCTTCAGAATCACAACCTTTTCCTTTCCAATGTCGTTGGTTCCAATTTGGACAATGACCTCCTGCTGGCCCCTCTCCCCCGTGAGAACATTCTGCACCCTCTCTGAGACATCCTTGATCCTGGCACCAGGGAAGCAGCACAACATTGTGATTTTTCACTGCTGGCCACAGAAACGTCTGTCTGTACCTTGGACTAGAGAGTCTCCTAAGACAATCGATCGCTTGGAACCTGACGTATGTCTCATTACATTAGAGCCAGTCTCAATACCAGAAACTTGACTCTTCGTGGTACATTCCCCTGGGAATCCATCACCCCCTATATTTTCCAAAACACCATACTTATTTGAAATGGGGATAGCCACGGAAGAGTCCTGTACTACCTGCCTACCTCTTTTACCTTTCCTGGAGTTAACCCATCTATGTGACTGTATCTGAGACGTTTCCCCCTTTCCTATAATTGCCATCCATCATGTCCCCTTGCTCTTGTAAATTCCTCATTGCCTCTAACTGCCTCTCCAACTGATCCATTCGATCTGATAGGATTCACAACCAATGGCATTTATTGCAGATATAATCCTCAGTAACCCGTAAACTCTCCCTAAACTCCCACATCCGACAAGAAGAGCATTATCACTTTACTAAAGGCCATTTTTGCTTTTTCCAATCTGCAGACCCAGAAAATAGCACCAAATTACTCCTCTACAAAACACTGCTCCAGGCTAACTCATTACTTATGGGTTATATTTGTATGTTTAATCAAGAGACATAGCTCAATAAAACATATAATCAATAAAAGAGTCCACTCTACTTACTACTGCAGACTTATTTTAAGGCCACACTTAAAACATCTACTTATCTGCTTCCGTGCTGTGACTGCTCCCAACAGGTTCCTCCAAAATCAGTTGTGAATTTCACTGTTTTTTAATTTTCCGAGACACTACGATGTCCAGCGAAACATGAATTCAACAACAAAGGCAGTAACTGCTAACTCTGTCAGTTAACAATGTGGGTTTCAATGTGGGTATATAGTAAATGGAAAGTTCCTGGGGAAAACTGACATATAGAGAGATCTGGGTGTTCAGGTCCATTGTTTCCTGAAGGTGGCAATACTGGTCAGTAGAGTGGTCAAGAAGGCATATGGCATGCTTTCCTTCATTGGACGGGGTATTGAGTACAAGAGTTGGCGGGTCATGTTACAGTTGTATAAGACTTTGGTTCAGCCACATTTGGAATACTGTGTACAGTTCTGTTCCCCACATTACTAAAAGGATGTGGACTCTCTGGAGAGGGTGCAGAGGAGGTTCACCAGAGTGTTGCCTGGCATGGAGGGTGCTAGCTATGAAAAGAGGTCGAGTAGATTAGGATTGAGGCCTACAAAATCATGAGTGGTATAGACAGGTTGGATAGCAAGAAGCTTTTTCCCCAGAGTGGGGTACTCAATTATGAGGGGTCACAAGTTCAAGGTGAGAGAGGAAATGTTTAGGGGAGATTTATGTGGAAAGTTCTCCACACAGAGGCTGGTGGGGGCCTGGAATGCATGGCCAGTGGAGATGGTAAGGGTGGGAACGATAGTGTCATTTAAGATGTACTAGACAGATACACGAGTGGGCAGGGAACAGAGGGATACAGATACTTAGAAAATAGGTGACAGGTTTAGATGGAGAATCTGGATTGGCGCAGGGTTGAAGGGCCCAAGGGCCAGTTCCTGTGCTGTAATGTTCTTTGTTCTTTGTTCTATGTGAAGAAGATAACCATAGAAAGAATAGGGCCCATGTGGGTCTCAGGGGCAATTTGTGCATGGAGACTGGGGACATCAGGAAAGTGATGAACAAGTACTTCTCCTCTGTCTTCACTTTGGAGAAGGAGGATGTCAGTGCAGAATTTGGGAAGAGGGACTGAGATGCTGTTCAGTAGGATGACATGGAGAGAGGTTTTAGAGGTTTTAGAGGTTTTGGATAAAGGAACTGAGTGCAATGTTTCCTAAGTTTGCAGATAACATAAAGATAGATGCGGGGGTAAGTAGAGTTGAAGTGGTGGAGAGGCTGCAGAAGGACTTGGACAGGTTATGACGGGGGCAAAGAAGTGGCAGATGGAACACAATGTGGGAAAGTGTGAGGTCATGCAGTTTGATAGGAAGAACAGAGGCATGGACTATTGTCTAAATAGGGAAAGGCCTAGGAAAGTACAAAGGGACTTAGGAGTGTTCATTCTGGATTCTCTTAAAATTAATATGCAGGTTCAGTTCATAGTTAGAAAGGCAAATGAAATGTTGGCATTCATTTTGAGAAGGCTAAAATACAAGCGTAGGGCTGAGGCTGTGTAAGACTCCAGTCAGACTGCATTCGGAATATTGTGAGCAGTTTTGGGATCTCTATCTCAGGAAGGATGTGCTGGTGTTAGAAGGGGGTCCAGAGGAGGTTGACAGGAATGATCCCAGGGATGAGGGGCATGGCACATAAGGAGCAGTCTGGGTTTGTACTCAATGGAGTTTGGAAGGACAAGGGGAGATCTCATTGATGCTTACAGAATCCTGAGAGGATATACTGGATAGATGCTTCAACTCACAGAGAGATGAGGACCTGAGGGCACAGCCTCAGAGTGAAGGGACAACCCTTTAGAACGGAAATGAGAAGGAATTTCTTCAGCCAGAGGGTGGGGAGTCTGTGGAACTCATTGCTGCAGAGAGCTGTGGAAGCCAAGACATTGAGTGTATTTAAGACAGAGATAGATTCTTGAACAGTAAGAGTTCAAAGGTTACTGGGAGAAGGCAGGAGAATAGGGTTGAGAAATATATCAGCCATGATAGAATGGTGGAGCAGACTCGATGGGCCAAAGAGCCTGGTCTATGGTCTATGATTGCATGACCATCACCCTCACCCAGCCTCAGTACTGTTCCAGATTCTGCTGTAGCCTCTCAATACAGGAAACAGACTGTGCCTGCAAGGTGGCTCTTAACCTTTCTCCTTTCTATCTCTTTCCCTAGTCACACATTTCTGGTAGCAACTGACAAAAGGTGGAAATTAGTCTTGAACCTTGATCAAGACTGATACAAAATTGCCCTCATGTGCAGCTATGTATAATGCAGGAACAGCTTTAGTCTGTATCAAAAGCCCCATGGTGTACCTGTCCCGGAAGTATTCGATGGGGGACAGTGTAGAGGTGGCTTTACTCTGTATCTAATCCCGTGCTGTCTCTGCCCCATCAAACTCATCCAGGACTGGGACAGCGTGGGGTTAGGCAGAGGTGAATCTTTACTCTGTATCTAATCCTGTGCTGTCCCTGTCCTGGGATGGTTTGATGGGGACAGTGTAGAGGAAGCTTTATTTGATAAAATCAGTCATATAATTAAATTTCATTTCAACATAATGAGTTAAAACTGGTTTGAACATGACTTTACCTTTGCTGCTTTCCAGTTGGGTTACTCATTGATGGTGTGGTGCTCGGCGATGATCCAGCACCTGAAAACTTTGATTCCAGAACTTTGCATCTTCTCCCATCAATACTACTGTCGGATTTTGTGAACTGAAAAACAAAACACCACCACCACCTCAAATTGTCGGAGTCATTTACCCAATGGCCACAAAATGTGAGAGAGTTGCTGATGCATGAAGGGGAAATCCATCAGCACACCGAGAATAAGCTGCCACTTGCTACTTTTTCAGCTACGGGTGACAGAACCTAATGCCTCTCCCTATAATCCTTTCATCTAATCTTTTAAATCTTTACATCTACTTGCACCTGTGAAAGTGAACTCTGACTGAGATGACTCTGCTGCTCAAGTGCGGCCCACTTTCATTGCACTCACTTCCAGGAATATTGCAATGATAGAAGCTTTGTGTTCCAGTTCTCAACCTTCATGTCTCAGTGCTCTACAGAGGAGGAGATGCAGTTTATATTAATGTCCAGGCTACATACTGCTATCATGTGATAATGGTGTGACTGAGAGGCTTTACATAGTCACTGCCCACCACCTTTTTATTAGTCTTCATCTAAGTTACTGACACCATGTGGAAAGGAGCTCAACCAAAAGTCTTCGGTACAGGATAGGCTTAATAATGACTAACCGTAAATATGTTTCTTAGGTCAGAGCTAGTTATGCTACACCTGAGATGCATGTTGACTCTTGTGAGATATCGGATTCAATTGAAGAGTAAATACATATTGCTGTTAAGTGCATGGACTTAGCACTGGAACTAAAGACACCCTGCAAACACTGAGGAAGGCCCTTTAGTTTCTCTCAGGAACAGCCTTATGTCCGAATGAATGGAGCTTATGTTGTGTTGTCAGTTAACCCTTTCAGGTACTGACTGTTCTGTCTAACAACTTTAAATTGCAACAAAAACAGAAAAAACTCAGCAGGTCTTGCAGCATCTGTAAAGAGAAAGCAGAGTTAATGTTTCGGGTCCAGTGACCCTTCTTCAGAACTTTAATCAGCAAATGGCAGCCTCCCTGAAGCCAGGATAGAAGGTCAGTTTACAGAATATCCTTGCACTAACTGACGACGGTGATGTTGGTCGATCCTATTAAATCTCTTTGATCAATTGGAGAGCCATCCTCTCTTAGAATCTGTCTTCTATACAGTTAATGCTTGCTTACATTTTCCAGCTGTAGCACATTTTGTTGGGGATTATTGGCAGTAGACAGTTCTGAAGTATTCAGACTGTAACTCTTCCCAAAGCGAATCTCCTTTGCCTGATCACGCAGTTTTTGTCTTTGTTTTCTAGGAGAACAGAAAACAAAACAGATTTTATTGTCACACAATGATCTTTAACAAGAAAATCCTGTTTGTCGTGGATGCTACAAATCTACGTGCTACACTCTCTACCTGATATCATCCGGAGCTGTTCCCCCATGCTTTAACTCACAGCCAATCCTGTTCCCCATCACTCCTGTACTCACCGACTAACACTGGCCCCTGACAAACAACACCTGGTTTTTAAAATTCTCATCTTGCTTTCAAATTCTTCCATGGCTTCACCCCTCCCTATCTCTGTAATCTCTTTCAGCCCCATAATGCACTGAGAGCTCAACACTCCTTGAGAATTGGTGTCTTGTTTTTCCTCAATTTTAATTTCTCTATGCTGGCTGTCTGGGGCTAAGCTCTGAAATTCCTTCTCTGCCTCACCTTCCTCCGATAAACACTCAGTGAGACTTACCCCTCTGATCAGCTTTTCGCACATCCTTCACACCCTGGCCGACCCATTGTCTCAGCATGCTCCTGCCCCACTGAACTCATCTCTACCTACCTCGACACTGTCCTATCCCCCCTAGTCCAGGAACTCCCCACATATGTTCGAGACACCACCCACGCCCTCCACCTCCTCCAAGACTTCCGTTTCCCCAGCCCCCAATGCCTCATCTTCACCATGGATATCCAATCCCTCTACACCTCCATCCCCCATGACCAGGGCCTCCAAGCCCTCCGTTTTTGCCTCTCCAGAAATCCCCAACAGTACCCTTCCACCGATATTCTCATTCGTTTGGCCGAACTGGTCCTCACCCTCAACAATTTCTCCTTTGAATCCTCCCACTTCCTCCAGACCAAAGGGGTAGCCATGGGCACACGTATGGGCCCCAGCTATGCCTGTCTCTTTGTTGGCTATGTAGAGCAGTTGATCTTCCATAATTACACCGGCACCACTTCCCTCCCTCTTCCTCCGCTACATTGATGACTGCATTGGCGCCACCTTGTGCTCCCGCGAGGAGGTTGAGCAATTCATCAACTTCACCAACACATTCCACCCTGACCTTAAATTTACCTGGACTATCTCTGATACCTCCCTCCCCTTCCTGGACCTCTCCATCTCCATTAATGACGACCGACTTGACACTGACATTTTTTACAAACCCACCAACTCCCATAGCTACCTGGATAACACCTCTTCCCACCCTACCTCTTGCAAAAATGCTATCCCGTATTCCCAATTCCTCTGCCGGATCTGCTCCCAGGAGGACCAGTTCCACCACAGAACACACCAATGGCCTCCTTGTTTAGAGACCGCAATTTCCCTTCCCACGTGGTTAAAGATGCCCTCCAACACATCTCGTCTACATCCCGCACCTCCACCCTCAGACCCCACCCCTTCAACCGTAACAAGGACAGAACGCCCCTAGTGCTCACCTTCCACCCTACCAACCTTTGCATAAACCAAATCATCTGCCGACATTTCCACCACCTCCAAACAGACCCCACAACCATGGATATATTTCCCTCCCCACCCCTTTCCGCCTTCCGCAAAGACCGTTCCCTCCGTGACTACCTGGTCAGGTCCACGCCCCCAAACAACCCACCCTCCAATCCTGGCAGTTTCCCCTGCCACTGCAGGAACTGTAAAACCTGTGCCCACACCTCCTCCCTCACCTCTATCCAAGGCCCTAAAGGAGCCTTCCACATCCATCAAAGTTTTACTTGCACATCCACTAATATCATTTATTGTATCCGTTGCTCCCGATGCGGTCTCCTCTACATTGGGGAGACTAGGCGCCTCCTAGCAGAGCGCTTTAGGGAACATCTCCGAGACACCCGCACCAATCAACCAAACCGCCCCATGTCCCAACATTTCAACTCCCCCTCCCACTCTGCCGAGGACATGGAGGTCCTGGGCCTCCTTCACCGCTGCTCCCTCACCACCCGACGCCTGGAGGAAGAACGCCTCATCTTCCACCTCGGAACACTTCAACCCCAGGGCATCAATGTGGACTTCAACAGTTTCCTCATTTCCCCTTCCCTCACCTCACCCTAGTTCCAAATTTCCAGCTCAGTAATTGTCCCCATGACTTGTCCGGACTTGTCCTACCTGCCTATCTCCTTTTCCACCTGTCCACTCCACCCTCTCCTCCCTGACCTATCACCTTCATCCCCTCCCCCACTCACCCATTGTACTTTATGCCACTTTCTCCCCACCCCCATCCTCCTCTAGCTTATCTCTCCACGCTTCAGGCTCACTGCCTTTATTCCTGATGAAGGGCTTTTGCCCGAAACGTCGATTTTGAAGCTCCTTGGATGCTGCCTGAACTGCTGTGCTCTTCCAGCACTACTAATCCAGACTTTTCGTACATCTGACCTAATTTCTCCCAGTGGATCCTGGGAAGACCTTGGAATCACATTAGAGGTGCTATACAAATCTAAGTTGCTGTTGTTGTACAATTCACACTGGTGAAAGGTAAATGAATCAGTCTGTCTGTGGGAATGGGGAGCGACAGAAAGTGGAAGAGCTTCAGAATGACACGTTCCAGTTGGAAACAGTCCTAAAAACTTTAGGTCCTCCAACCCCTGTTCCCTGTTTCTCTGGGTATATGTTACTCCTGTCTCCTAGGACTTTCCCCTTGGGTACCTGTGTGCCCTGGTATTAGCCAATCTGTGTACTGAACTCTGCTATCCGCCTGTCCCCTCAGTACCTGGTACAGTGCCTTCAATTTGAGAGAACTCCCCATGATCCATCAAGCAGGAAGGCCAGAGATGGAGACGGTGTCTGGTGCAGCTTGTGTTAAACGGCTACTTACTTTTGGGGTGGGGGGGGATAGTGTTGGAGACAGCAATTTGGATTGGGCCCCAGGATGTCCCAGAAGTGTATTTCAGAGCCAATCAAATGCTGTTACAGTCACAGTTGTATTGCAGGAAGCCAAGCAGCTGATTAGCACAAAGCAAAATCCCACAAACAGCTTCACGATAATAAAAAACAAATCACTCTGAGCAGAAATTGATGTACAGTTAAATACTGCTGCAGGACACTGAGCTCAATGGGCAGAGAGGAGGGATCTTCATTTAACACCTCATCAAAATAATACACTTTCAGCAGCTCTCCCTCAGCACTGACTCTCTGACAGTGCGGCACTTCCTCAGCACTGACCCTCTGACTGTGTGGCACTCCCTCAGCACTGACCCTCCGACAGTGCCCACTCCCTCAGCACAGATCCTCTGACAGTGCGGAACTCTCTTAGTACTGACCCTCTGACAGTGCGGCACTCCCTCAGCACTGACCCTCCGACAGTGCCCACTCCCTCAGCACAGATCCTCTGACAGTGCGGAACTCTCTTAGTACTGACCCTCTGACAGTGCGGCACTCCCTCAGCACTGACCCTGTGACAGTGTGGCACTCCCTCAGCACTGACCCTGTGACAGTGTGGCACTCCCTCAGCACTGACCTTCCACAGTGCAGCACTCCCTCAGCACTGACCCTCTGACAGTGCGGCACTCCCTCGGGACTGACCCTGTGACAGTGCGGCACTCCCTCGGCACTGACCCTCCGACAGTGGGCATTCCCTCAGCATTGACCCTCCGATAGTGCAGCACTCCCTCAGCACTGACCCTCTGACAGTGTAGCACTCCCTCAGCACTGACCCTCTGACAGTGCAGCACTCCCTCAGCACTGACCCTCTGACAGTGTAGCACTCCCTCAGCACTGACCCTCTAACAGTGCAGCACTCCCTCAGCACTGACCCTCTGACAGTGTAGCACTCCCTCAGCACTGACCCTCTAACAGTGCAGCACTCCCTCAGTACTGCCTTGAGAGGGATGTCCTAGATTTTGTGCTCAAGTCTTTAATGTGAAATTTGAAGTCATAAATGTCTGATTTAGGTCAATTACACACACTGAACAATCACAAACACATATACAGCTTAATAAGGAATGTGATTCTGTTGGGATATCACAGCCAAAGTGTTGAATTATCAATTCAAAGGCAGTAGCCTTACTTTGTTTTGAAGTACAGAACCACACAGAGCATCCCGACCACACTCAATCCAATCGTGATGCAGGTTATAGACATAATCTGTCTCTGGTAAATATCCTCACTCTCTGTGAACAGAAGTAGACAGAAACAATCAAAATGGTTACAATAGCTTTCCATTGATGTCATGGGAATGCACCAAATAACATCGACATGTACTTTCTCATGCATTTGCATCAGTCAGTATGTGCAAGTCTTGGCTCACACATGTAAATAGTCATGGTAAGGAGTGTTTTGCATGTCCATATTGTTACGACTTGGGGTAAACCCTCCTTCTAAAGTTAAAACCAGCAACATAGAAAAGATTTATCTCGTACAGCCATTTGTAAAAAGATCAAGTGGCCAAGATCTATTTAAAGTAAAAATCAACAACTTTATTTCTTAAAGTATAACAGAGAATAATTAACTAACCACTATTTACAATTTCTTTCTCTAACCTATATCTTACATTCCCTTCTATAATACTAGTCTGATAAAACTCCCAATTAAGATTTACAAAACAACACTTCTTATCTCAAAGCCAGGCAGCTTTCATTCTTCTATTCAGATCTTCCTGTGTCTTCTTTCCTTCTTCTTAGGAATTTCTGCATCACAGAAAAGGTACTTTTAAGAGAGCTATTTTCAGGCGGTCTGTTTACAGGCTGGGCCTGACAGTTCTCCTCTCAACTGTTCAATTTTCTCCAGCCTTATACCTCCAAAGTATCTGATTGTGTCATTGGCTTTTAAGATTGTCAATATATATTCAATTCAAACAGGATTGGCGTTTGAAATTTTTTTGGGTATAATTTAAATTAATTGGCTGAATTCAAATTTGTTTTTGTCTCCAGACAACAAGATAATCAAGTTGGTCGACCAAGTGTTACATTGTTCCCTTATTGAGAACACTTGGTGTTATGTCCTGCTGCTTTTAACTCTCTTAAAGGTGCCATACACCTACATCTTCATAGCCCCTTAAGAAAAAAATAAACCATCATAATGAAAAGATGGCTTCATTTTTTCTCTACTTTTTAAACACATTACCCGAACATACTGATAACCTTAATATAAGTTCACTTTAACTACTTCCCATATACCTATATATAAAAAACATTAAATAGAGACAAATCTCATCTAAACTCTTATCAGTTAAATCCGCAATAACGCATCTGCGATTACATTCTTAAGACACGTAACATGTATGATGTTTAAATTAAATGTCTGTAATATAGTACTTCAATGAAATAGTCTCATATTCTTATCTTTAAAAGATTCTAAGAATGTAAGCAGATTGTGGTCAGTGTACACAACCATCTCTTACCCATTGTTCGTGACATACACATTAAAATATTGTAAGGCCAGTACCAAACTCAGTAGTTCCTTTTCGAATGTGAAGTATTTCCTCTGGTGGATGTTAATCTTCTTCAAAAAGTAACCAACTGGCAATTCAATCCTATCTTCATCTTCCTGTATGAGTACAGCTCCAACTCCAATGTCAATTACATCGATGGTAACTTTAAAAGGTCTTGTGTAGTGACAACTGGTTTAGTGGTTAATATCAATTTCAAATGGTTGAATGCCTCCTGGCACGGTTCTGTCGACTGAAACTTTGTGTTCTTCAGCAAATTGGTTAATAGTGTTGCTACACTGCTGAAGTTTGGAACAAACTTCTGATAGAATCCACTAAGTCCTGAGAATCAAAGCACCTCTTTCTTCGAGGTTATTCATGGAAATTCCTCAAAGGCCGTTGTCTTTACGTTCCGTGGGGTCCACCTTCCACGATCGATGTTATGGCCCAAGAATGCCACCACTGCTTTCACAAATTCTGTTTTATTTAAGTTTATTACCAGTTTTGCTTCTTGTAGTCATTCAAAGAGCTCTGCCAACTGTATCATGTGATCTTTCCAGGACTTACTAAAGATCACAACATCATCCAAACAGACTGTACAGTTTGTTAACCCAGCCACAACTCTATTATTTGGGATATGGAGGGTGTGCTCTTCCTTCCAAAGGGCATCACTTTAAACTGATGGAGCCCATTTGGGGTTACAAACACAGAAATTTCTTTCACCGTCTCTGATAAAGGTACCTGCCAGTAACCAGGCATTAAGCCCAACTTGGTGATGTAACTGGTTTGTCTGACTTTCTCGATACAGTCCTCCAATCTAGGAATTGGATATGAGTCTGATTTTGTAATGGTGTTGACCTTCTGATAATCCACACAGAATAATTGAGTCCCATCTGGTTTGGGAACCAAGATGATCAGCAAACTCCACTTGCTCTGGCTTGGTTCCATGATGTTCTCATTGAGCAAGGCCTCCAATTCCATTTGGACCTGTCTGGCTTTGAAAGGATTAAGCCAATAGGGGTGTTGTTTTATTGGATGTCTACTTCGTGTACAATAGCATTAGTCCTCCCCATCTGATTCTTACATTAATCCTTGTACTGCAGTAACAAATTTTTCAACTGTGTTCTATGCTCCTGAGACAGATAGCTTACTAACCTATCCCATGTCTCAAGGACGTCTTCATTTTTTAATCTATTTCAAAACACTTCAAAATCCATATCATCTGGATTTGATTCCTCACCCTGCAGGGCAGTAACTAACACCTGTTTCTCCAGTTCTTTCAACATGTTCGCATGACATACTCAATATCTTTCTTTCCCATCTGGCATCTTTGAGATAGTTCACCTGACTCAATTTTTTCTCAATTTGATAGGAACCACTAAACCTGACTTTGAAGGGATCTCCTGTCACTGGTAACAGTACTAACACGTCATCCCCTCAGGGAAACGTCCGAGTCTCAGAGCCTTTATCTGCCACCTGCTTCATTCTACACTGTACCCTCTTTAGATACTGTTTAGCTAACTCACCTACTCGATTTAATCTCTCTCTCACCTCCGATACATAATCTAAGTGTGAGATCTCTGACTTTGGTCCTGTTAATTTTTCTTTACTTAATTTCAAAGGGCCTCTCTCTTCATGACTGAATATTAACTCAAAGGGAGTAAACTGAGTAGATTCATTTGGGGCATCTCTAATGGCAAACAGTACAAATGAGATACCTTTGTCCCAATCATTCGGGTAATCCTGACATTATGCTGTCAATATGGTCTTCAAGGTCTGATGCCACCTTTCTAAAGCTCCCTGGGATTCAGGATGATACGCACTGGATTTAAAGTGCTGTATACCTAAGCTATCCATAACCTCCTTAAACAGCCTAGCAGTAAAATTTGACCCTTGGTCTGACTGAATCTCTCTGGGTAGCCCATACTGTGTGAAGAAAGCTACTAACTCCTCTACTACCCTTTTTGCACAGATACTCCATAATGGAATTGCCTCTAGAAATCTGGTAAACACATCCATTATGGTGAACAAGTACTGGTTCCCACTTTTAGTTCTCGGGAGGGGACCTACACAAGCAATTATAACCTACGTGAAAGGTTCTTCAAATGGGGAAATTGACGATAATGGTGCTGGCTTTATTACTGTCTGTGGCTTACCTATCATTTGCATGTATGACACATACGGGAAAAGTTAACCACACCCTTGTGCATTCCAGGCCAATAAAAATGTTTTTGTACCTTATCCTGAATCTTTCGTACCCTGAGATGACCTCCTTAAAGTAGTTCATGTACTACCCATAACACCACCTGGCTCTATGCTACCGGCAACACAACCTGGTGAACTTTGGCCCATTTCCCCTCTGCACTAACCTGCCGTGGTCTCTATTTCTGCCTTAGGATTCTATCTTTCAGATAATAACCCTCCGGAATGTTCTCTGCCTCCTTTTCAGAGTACACATCCACATATATCTCTTTTATTGTCCTGTCTTGCTGTTGCAAGTCCCTTAGCCTTTCAGGACTGAACACTTCTGTCAGAACCTCTGCCTGTCCAGGTTTTTTCTGCACCATTACATCAAACATCAAGGGTATCCGCTAACTGAACCTCAACTCCTTCAGCTTTTTCTTTACTTTTCGCTTCGTGCTGTGACTTATGACAGTGGGATCTGGTTACCACACAGTCTGCAAAAGTATCAGAATATTTCTGTTTTAACTCCTCAGTTGCTTGGGCTTCTCCACAACAAAGGCTGTCACTCCCACCTTGAAACTTGCCAAATCATTCCCTAGAACAAACTGAATTGATGGAACTAACACACCATCAATCATTCCCACTGTAACTTCCCCAGTCTTGTTGGCACTCCAACCTGATCTTACAAATGGGAACACTAAATTTCTGTCCGTCTATCCCACACATTACCACACTGAGGTAACAGTTCAGAAAGCGTGCATGTTTGCTTATCCCTTACTATCAGCAACTGGTTAGGTCCTGTATCTCTCAAAATTATAACTTCCTGTCCTTCACCCTCTGTTCTTTCTGAGTAAACTTTACCCAGAGGTGAATTCTTTGTAGAGATCAGATACTAACTCTATACCCAGCCCCTGCCTCGGCTGTGCACTCTCCTGCAGCTCCTTGGCTCTTCTTGGGGTCTCCTTTACTACCTTCACTAATGCCACTGACTTATCTTCTTTTACCACATCTTTTCCCACAGTGTCTTTCTTTAACGACCAGCACTGTGACTTTACATTCTGGCCATGAAAACACCTTTTCCCAGTGACCTTCTGAAACCACCGGCATCGTAACTTTCTGTGTCCCACTCCATTACAGTGAACACACCAGAGAACTGTCATCTCTCTACACCCTCTTGGGTTTTTTTTAGTCTGTGGTAAATTCTAACCAGTGCTCTCTACTCTGGGTTTCATTGTGTAGGATCTCCCTTTCCCCCAATTTCTACCCCTCACAGGAAGCTTGACTTATGCACCAGCATGTACTCATCTGCTACTTCTGCTACACATCTCACTTCCTGAACTTTCTGTTCCTCCATGTGAATGTTTACCATCTCTGGAAGTGAGTTTTTAAACTCCTCCAGCAGAATAATCTCTCTTAGAGCCTCAAATGCCCTGTTTTCAAAGCAGGCACCTATCGATCAAAATGACTGTTTAATTCTTTCGAACTCAACATAAGTCTGACCTGGTTCATTCTTTGTGTTTCTGAACTATTGTCTATATGATTCTGGTACCAATTCATAAGCATTTAAAATAGCCTGTTTAACCTCTTCATAACCTCTTGACCCCTCATCTGACAATGCGGCAAATATCTCACTAGCTCTGCCTACCAATGTAGTCTGAACTAGCATTATCCACAAACCCTCAGACCACTCCATCTGCCTAGCCAATTTTTCGAATGAAATATAGAAGGCTTCAACATCTTTATCATCAAAACATGGCAGAGTTTTGACATATTTATATATATCACTACCTTCTCTTTTAATCTCCATCCTGTTAACTTGTCTTTGCTGACTAAGTCGCAATTTCTCAAGTTCAAATTCTCTCTCTTTCTCTCTCTTTCTTCTCTCTCTCTTTGCTCAGTGAAGAACTTTCTCTCTGTTTTTTTCCCTCTCTCTCTCTCCTCTTTCTCTCTATCCTTGTTTATCTTCTAACTCCATTTTCCTCAACTGTAATTTAAGTGTTTCTACCTCTACTGCACTTGTCTGTTTCTCTGACAGACCGAAGTGTTTGAGTAACCCCTTTATAATGTCAGCTTTCCTTTTGTCCTTGGTTAACCCAAATGCTAATTCCAAAAGTATGGCCTTTTTCTTTCCTTCTAAACTTTTTTGGCAAACTTGAGAATCATCTTCAAATCCCAGAACCTCTTTAGCAATTTTAAGAGCCATTTCTCTCACTTTTATCTTAATCAACCACAAGTCACCAAAATTAAACAAACTGTCTCACCTATGTTTTATTTAAAGAAAAAGGGCACTAACCTGCAAGTGTTTAAATCTGCTGGGATTTTCTGTATCCCCAAATCTATTCAAATCTGTCTAAACCAGTTCGAATACGGATTCAAGCCACTAAAATGTTACGACACGGGGTAAACCCTCCTGCTTAATTTAAAACCAGCAACACAGAAGAGATTATTTTGGCAGTAATCTGTTAGAATTTGAGTGGTCAGAACTATTTAAAGGAAAAATTAACAACTTTATTTCTTAAAGTTTAACAGAGAATAATTTGCTAACTACCATTTACAATTCCTTCCTCTAACCTTTTACCTTCCCTTCTATAATATTAGTCTGATAAAACCCCCAATTAAGATTTACAAAACCAGGCAGCTTTCGTTCTTTTATTCGGATCTTCCTGTGTCTTCTTTTCTTCTTCTTAGGAATATCTGCATCACAGGTTACTGATTGAAAAGGTACTTTTAAGAGAGCTATTTTCAGGCAGTCTGTTTACATGCTGGGCTTGGCAGTTCTTCTCTCAACTGTTCAATTTTCTCCAGTCTTAAACACCCAAAGCATCGGATTGTGTCATTGGCTTTTAAGATTGTCGACATACCAAATTCAAACTGGATTGGAATTTGATATTTTATTAAATTGATTGGCCGAATTCAAATTTGTTTTTTGTCTTGAGGCAATGAGCTAATCGAGTTGTTCGAGCAAATGTTACATTGTTACCTTATTGAGAACACTTGGTGCTGTGTCCGGTAGTTCTGCTGCTTTTAACTCTTTTAAAGTACACCGACATCTTCATAACAATATGTTTCTGCACATTTGTGGTTTTGTGTTTCTCCAGGGATGCATTTTCATCACTGAGTGCCTCATTCTCCGAAATGTCACTATGCTTTGGTGTTCTGTCCATAGTCACAGAGCCGATGAGCTAATACAGCTGCTCAGACAAAATCCCTCACTCACTGCAACTCCTTTTCGTTACCCATATCCGAGGAGATGTAAAACCATTGAGTAACTGATGCAACAATAAGCTGGACATGCTGAACTCAACTTCAAATTAGTCACTTGAGGCATCAACAAAATATCACCATCACACAAGGGAATTAACCAAATATGTCAGCAACAGAAAGGAAACTGCGATCAGAATTGTGTGCTTTTGTTCCTTCATCATAAATATCTGATATCCCAAACTGCTAATGAGTTGAAAAACAGTGTAACAAAGATAATAAAGGCATGAATTTATATGCAGAGAGTGTTTGATAGGGATAGTCTAGAGTAAATAAAAGTTTACTTTTAGTCTATTTTTAGTTAAAGTGTAGAGAGAGCTTTATTTTGTATCTAACCCTGTGTTGTCCCTGTCCTGAGAGTGGGGACAATGTAGAGAGACCTTTACTTACACGTAAGAAAAATCGACAGAGCTGAATCACAGATTGCCATCTATTCAGTATGATGAGAGGGGGTGGTGTGAAATTGGTCAAATATAAAATAAAGCTGAATGGAGCAGGCTCTTAGAATAGGGCTCTGGGAGATGAAACCCTGAGGTAAGTGACAAAGTGAGGTTTTCAACGACCCTGATTCAAAAAATGAGACAATGAGGCAGGAAGACTTAGATCAAAGTCAGAACAACTCTAGCCCAATGATCCAAGTGGGAGCAGGCAGTTGATAGAGTGGGTGCAGGGAGGAGCAGAGTCCATTCCTGCTGACACCTTGCAGTGCTTCTTGTGCACAGACACATTGAAGATCGCTACTTTAGTTCCAGAGTCACTGACTGTTTTGGACAAACAGCCAGTCCCCAGAAGAAAAGGAGTCAATTTTCACTTTGATGGGAAAAGTGAGGAAAGAGCAGAAATCATCATCTCAAGTTCCAGACACCTCAAAGTGGGATAGTAGCCAATTAGAACGGTGACAGAATGGACCATAGAGACCAGACACCGAGGTGGGGGGTGACCAGACACCAAGAGGGCGTAAGACCGGACACTGTGGTGGGGGGAGCGTACCAGACATCGAAAAGGGGACCAGATGCAGAGAGAAAGATCAGACGTGGAAAGACTGAGAATACTGGCAGAGCAAATGAAGTGCAGACACAAATAGAGACTAGACAAAAGTACAGTTTGAAAAATAACAGATCAAGGTAAAACATACAGAAACCAAAGCTTTGAGACAGACAGAAAATGCAACCGGCACACATAAAGATATAGAATAACAAGAGTGAGTCCATACCCATAAATTCTATTCCCAGATGTTCTGCTGCATTGAGGATTTTGACAATCAGAGAAAGAGAGAGAGAAAGAAAGAAAGAAAGAATATCGTTAAGCAGTTTGATACTCTCTTTATGCGATTTGACTGCTGTTTGAGAATTCCATATGGATTCAGTGACAGAACAGCACTTCCCTACCCACAGATTCAGCTCAGTATCCTGATAGTGTCAGGTAAAGAATCAACAAATAGTCCTGGGAGTTACATTATTTTGCATTAAATTATAGCAGATAAGTGCTAAATTTAGAAAATGCTCGATCTGTGTGTGTGATTTGGGTGTTCAGTTCTGGTGCAGCTTTAGCAGATTGTGAAACTGAGCTGTATCTCAGTGAGTTCATCCTTGGATCAGCAAAAGGTAATTTAGCAATCTGAACTGTTCCACCAATCACTGCCACTCAAACTTTGAATACATACAGCAGTAAAATCTAAGTTAATTCACCAATGACCATCTCAGAGGAAATAGCCCACAAAGCTTGCCTGACCTCTGTGACATGGCATACCCTGTTTCCCAGGTAACATTCTCAATCTCCTGAGAAGTAGGTACACACTGCAGTGACAGTGAGCAGACAGATCCAATCAGATCACAACCCACAGCAGCAACATGAAAACCCCTCACTTTAAATGTGACATCACTATGATTGGATTAAGAAGTTAGCAGAACAATTGGAAACAAATTTTGGCACTTTTTTTAATCAATAGGAAGCAATCTGATAAATATCAGACGGACTTTTCTCGCTCAACGAGGATTCTTAGTCATAACTCAGAAGGTGAGGACCCCATTTCAAACCAAACTAGACCGAAATGAGGAACATGGAACTTTTTATTGTTGAAACAGTGAATACTGTCATCAGATTCAAATGTTACTGGAAAGGTATATAGCAGCTCAGCCTATAGAGAGTCTAGCAGCTCAGCCTATAGAGAGTCTAGCAGCTCAGCCTATAGAGAGTCCAGCAGCTCAGCCTATAGGGAGTCTAGCAGCTCAGCCTATAGGGAGTCTAGCAGCGCAGCCTACAGAGAGTCTAGCAGCTCAGCCTATAGGGAGTTTAGCAGCTCAGCCTATAGGCAGTCTAGCTGCTCAGCCTATAGGGAGTTTAGTAGCTCAGCCTATAGAGTCCAGCAGCTCAGCCCATAGAGAGTCCAGCAGCTCAGCCTGTAGGGAGTCTAGCAGCTCAGCCTATAGGAGTCTAGCAGTGCAGCCTATAGGGAGTCTAACAGCTCAGCCTATGGTGAGTCTGGCAGCTCAGCCTATAGGCAGTCTAGCAGCTCAGCCTATAGAGAGTTCAGCAGCTCAGCCCATAGGGAGTCTAGCAGCTCAGCCCATAGAGAGTCTAGCTGCACAGCCTATAGGGAGTCTAGCAGCTCAGCCTATAGGGAATCTAGCAGCTCAGCCCATAGAGAGTCTAGCAGCTCAGCCTATAGAGAGTCTAGCAGGTCAGCCTATAGGGAGTCTAGCAGCTCAGCCCATAGGGAGTCTAGCAGCTCAGCCCATAGAGAGTCTAGCATCTCAGCCTATAGGGAGTCTAGCAGCTCAGCCTATAGGCAGTCTAGCAGCTCAGCCTATAGAGAGTCTAGCAGCTCAGCCCATAGGGAGTCTAGTAGCTCAGCCCATAGAGTCTAGCAGCACAGCCTATTGGAGTCTAGCAGCTCAACCTATAGAGATCAAGCAGCTCAGCCTATAGGAAGTCTAGCAGCTCAGCCTATAGGAAGTCTAGTAGCTCAGCCTATAGGGAGTTGAGCAGCTCAGCCTATAGAGAGTGTTGCAGCTCAGCCTATAGAGAGTCTAGCAGGTCAGCCCATAGAGAGACTAGCAGCTCAGCCTACAGAGAGTCTAGCAGCTCAGCCTATAGAGAGTCTAGCAGCTCAGCCTATAGGGAGTCTACCAGCTCAGCCTACAGAGAGTCTAGCAGCTCAGCCTATAGGGAGTCTACCAGCTCAGCCTACAGAGAGTCTAGCAGCTCAGCCTACAGAGAGTCTAGCAGCTCAGCCTATAGGGAGTCTAGCAGCGCAGCCTATAGGGAGTCTAGCAGCGCAGCCTATAGGGGGTCTAGTAGCTCAGCCTATAGGGAGTCTAGCAGCTCAGCCTATAGGGAGTCTAGCAGCGCAGCCCATAGAGAGTCTAGCAACACAGCCTATTGGAGTCTAGCAGCTCAACCTATAGCGATCAAGCAGCTCAGCCTATAGGAACTCTAGTAGCTCAGCCTATAGGGGGTCTAGCAGCTCAGCCTATAGGGAGTCTAGCAGCCCTGCCTATAGGGGGTCTAGCAGCTCAGCCTACAGAGAGTCTAGCAGCTCAGCCTATAGGGAGTCTAGCAGCGCAGCCCATAGAGAGTCTAGCAGCACAGCCTATTGGAGTCTAGCAGCTCAACCTATAGTGATCAAGCAGCTCAGCCTATAGGGAGTCTAGTAGCTCAGCCCATAGAGAGGCTAGCAGCACAGCCTATAGGGAGTCTAGTAGCTCAGCCTATAGGGGGTCTAGCAGCTCAGCCAATAGGGCGTCTAGTAGCTCAGCCCATAGGAGTCTAGCAGCTCAGCCTATAGGGAGTCTAGTAGCTCAGCCTATAGAGAGTCTAGTAGCTCAGCCTATAGAGAGTCTAGCATCTCAGCCCATAGAGAGTCTAGCGGCTCAGCCTATAGGGAGTCTAGCAGCTCAGCCCATAGAGAGTCTAGCAGCTCAGCCAATAGGGAGTCTAGCAGCTCAGCCTATAGAGAGTCTACCAGCTCAGCCTGTAGGCAGTCTAGCAGCTCAGACTATAGGCAGTCGAGCAATCAGCCCATAGGGAGTCTAGCAGCTCAGCCTATAGAGAGTCCAGCAGCTCAGCCTATAGAGATTCCAGCAGCTCAGCCTATAGAGAGTCCAGCAGCTCAGCCTATAGGGAGTCTAGTAGCTCAGCCTAAAGGGAGTCTAGCAGCTTAGTCTATAGAGAGTCTAGCAGCGCAGCCTATAGAGAGTCTAGCAGCTCAGCCTACAGAGAGTCTAGCAGCGTAGCCTATAGGGAGTCTAGCAGCTCAGCCTATAGGGAGTCTAGCAGCTCAGCCTACAGAGAGTCTAGCAGCTTAGCCTATAGGGAGTCTAGCAGCACAACCTATAGGGAGTCTAGTAGCTCAACCTATAGGGAGTCTAGTAGCTCAACCTATAGAGATCAAGCAGCTCAGCCTATAGGAACTCTAGTAGCTCAGCCGATAGGGGGTCTAGCAGCTCAGCCCATAGAGATTCTAGCAGCTTAGCCTATAGGGAGTCTAGCAGCTCAGCCTATAGAGAGTCTAGCAACTCAGCCTATTGGAGTCTAGCAGCTCAACCTATAGAGATCAAGCAGCTCAACCTTTCGGGAGTCTTGTAGCTCAGCCTATAGAGGGTCTAGCAGCTCAGCCCATAGAGAGTCTAGCAGCTCAGCTTATAGGGAGTCTAGCAGATCAGCCCATGGAGAGTCTAGCAGCTTAGTCTATAGAGAGTCTAGCAGCGCAGCCTAAAGTGAGTCTAGCTGCTAAGCCTATAGGGAGTCCAACAGCTCAGCCTATAGGGATCTAGCAGCTCAGCCTATAGGGATCTAGCAGCTCAGCCTATAGAGATTCTAGCAGCTCAGCCTATAGAGAGTCTAGCAGCTCAGCCTATGCAGCAGTCGAGTACCTCAGCCTATCTAATCTTTAGAATGTTCCAGAAGCTGCTGTCAGTGTCAGTGAAGCTGATCATTTCACCAGCATTCCCACCAAAACACATGTTCCGAACCACTTAGTGACCTCCCTCTATCAATATCCTGCAACAGTAAATTCGTGAAGGAGACTTTCACCAGCCCCCAATCTGTTGAGAATTATCCCCATCACTGAGACAGGAGGTCTGTGTTCAAGTCTCAACTATCCCATAGGTGAGTCACACCACATCCAGACAGGGTGATAAGAAAATATCAGGAAAGTCTCTGAATATTCAGCACATCTCCAGACGTATCTCTGCTGGGCAGCTATGAGCAGGTGTAGGACTGTGACAAAGGCTGACTCAGTCAGTCGGCCAGATCTAGCTTGTGTAAAGTTAGAGGATTTTTCAAAAGTGGCTTAGCTGCAGAAATCATAATTTGGCACAATAACAGTGACTGGTGATGTGACAGCACAGACTCGCAGACTAGACACAATACGAAGGAAAGGGAAAACAAATTTCAGAAGGTGAGACCCTCTCAGCTGAGCTAAGCAACAAAATACTTCGTAACTGAAAGGGCATCACTCAAGATGTGCCATAGCAAACAAGACTAAGGGTCAAATGTTGGGAAATGAGACCAGTGTAGATAAGAGCTTATTGGCAAACGTGGACATAATGGGCCAAAGGGTCACCAGCAACTGCCTGCACTCACTGACATTGACATTGGGTTTACAGAGTGGAGACCAGGATAAAGGGGGAAGGAGTTCCTCAGGTCAAAATGGGGCTGGTAGTTTGCAAATGGTTTGCAGAAAAGTTCAATATTAAATAATAAAATACAGGGAAAGATCTTGTTAAAATATGTCATTAACACATGCAGTGACAATGTAGTGTAGACGTTCAGCTGAGGTTTAGCTAATGGAACAAAATCCTTCCCTGTTCTGAAAGAATAAGAGCCTAAAGGTGACAAACAGAATAAACTCAAATCTACCGCTCTCCAAGAGTCACCTCATCACTACCTTGACTCTCCTATCACTCTCCCTTTAAAATACACCCAGCTTCCATCCTGAATGCAGGAATTGTTGAATGCTAATGGAACCTGGCCCAAAGACGTTTTCAGAGATGACATACAGAAATAAGGTTCCACTGGAGGGTGGGGAATAGAGGGATAAGTTTCCCCGGGGGATGGGGAATAGAGGGATAAGGTTCCACTGGGGGTGGGGAATAGAGGGATAAGGTTCCACTGGGGGGTGGGGAATAGAGGGAAAAGGTTCCACTGGGGGTGGGGAATAGAGGGATAAGGTTCCACTGGGGGGTGGGGAATAGAGGGATAAGTTTCCCCGGGGGATGGGGAATAGAGGGATAAGGTTCCACTGGGGGTGGGGAATAGAGGGATAAGGTTCCACTGGGGGGTGGGGAATAGAGGGAAAAGGTTCCACTGGGGGTGGGGAATAGAGGGATAAGGTTCCACTGGGGGGTGGGGAATAGAGGGATAAGGTTCCACTGGGGGTGGGGAATACAGGGATAAGGTTCCACTGGGGGTGAGGAATAAAGGGATAAGGTTCCACTGGGGGTGGGGAATAGAGGGATAAGGTTCCACTGGGGGTGGGGAATACAGGGATTGGGTTCCATGGGAGTGGGGAATACAGGGATAAGGTTCCACTGGGGGTGAGGAATACAGGGAAAGGTTCCACTGGGAGTGGGGAATAGAGGGATAAGGTTCCACTGCGGGTGGGGAATAGAGGGATAAGGTTCCACTAGGGGTGGGGAATACAGGGATAAGGTTCCACTGGGGGGTGGGGAATGGAGTGATAAGGTTCCACTGGGGGGTGGGGAATACAGGGATAAGGTTCCACTGGGGGGTGGGGAATAGAGTGATAAGGTTCCACTGGGGGTTGGGGAATAGAGGGATAAGGTTCCACTGGGGGGGTGGGGAATACAGGGATAAGGTTCCACTGGGGGTGGGGAATTCAGGGATAAGGTTCCACTGGGAGTGGGGAATAGAGGAATAAGGTTCCACTGGGGGGTGGGGAATAGAGGGATAAGGTTCCACTGGGGGTGGGGAATACAGGGATAAGGTTCCACTGGGGGGTGGGGAATAGAGTGATAAGGTTCCACTGGGGGGTGGGGAATAGAGGGATAAGGTTCCACTGGGGGTGGGGAATACAGGGATAAGGTTCCACTGGGGGTGGGGAATTCAGGGATAAGGTTCCACTGGGGGGGTGGGGAATTCAGGGATAAGGTTCCACTGGGGGTGGGGAATTCAGGGATAAGGTTCCACTGGGGGGTGGGGAATACAGGGATAAGGTTCCACCGGGGGTGGGGAATTCAGGGATAAGGTTCCACTGGGGGGTGGGGAATACAGGGATAAGGTTCCACCGGGGGTGGGGAATTCAGGGATAATGTTCCACTGGGGGGTGGGGAATAGAGGGATAAGGTTCCACTGGGGGTGGGGAATACAGGGATAAGGTTCCACTGGGGGGTGGGGAATACAGGGATAAGGTTCCACTGGGGGCAATAGACAGTGAAGAAAGAGGTTTCTTCTGGCACAGTGATAGTAGTATCCCTACCCCTGGGTTCAAGTCCCACCTACTCCCGAGCTGTACCATAACCTCTCTGAAAAGGCTGATTAGTACCAGATCATAGCTCAACAGGTTTATTTGGAAGCGCTGCTCCTTCATCAGTGGAAATATCTAGACAGTGAAGAGTTCCAGCGGGTGAGCAAGTTGGAGACTATTTTAGGCCTAATGAAGGATCCACAGACTCTCACAGAACCAGTCTGACTAGATTCAAATCCAAAATATTCATTAATTTCCTAATTCAGAAATAATGGCACACTCCCCAGAAAAATAAATTATTACAGCTTTCGTTTGACATACAAACCGACTGAAATTTAGGCCGTTAAATGTCTTACAACTAAACACCAATCAGTAACAGCCCAATTTCACTGTTTGATGTAAAACAAGTCGTTGCAAATTAACAGCAGGTTTTACTAATCTGCCTTTAATTAACACAATCAGTTGCAAATGGCAGAGATGTGAAACATCCAGTTGACTGACTTCAGTCCATTTTATACCGTCACAGCCTCACCATCATCCCTCATTGTCAGCACAATACCTGAGGAGAGAATCTGATCAGTATGTCACTGACTGGACCAACTGCAGAAAAATCACTCGGCAGAGTATGGGGGGAGTGACGGAGGGAGTGGAAACCCCATGAGTAGTGTGGAGTAATTTTGGTTCTGCAATTTATATAACAGTCCACATTTCACAAATGAATGGATTGATTACAATAACAAGTCTCAGCGTCCTGACTAAACAAGGCAAGGGCACCCAACTGGGCGTGGAGAGGGAGAGGGGACCAGGAGAGGGGGGAGTGGGAAGAGTGAGTGGGAAGTGGGGGGAATGGAAAGGGTGTGGGGAGGGGGAAGAGGAAAATGGAGGGGACGAGGAGGTAAAGGGGTGGTGGAGGGGGAAGGGATTAGTTTTAGATGAGGGTGTGTGTTCATGGGAAGGGCTGCCATCACTATTGGAACAGTTAGTTACCAACTGGTTGAGCAACAGGAGACAGAGAGTAGTAGTTGAAGGGAGTTTCTCGAAATGGAGAAAGGTGACCAGTGGTGTTCCACAGGGATCAGTGTTGGGGCCACTGTTGTTTGTAATATAGATAAATGATCTGGAAGAGGGCACTGTTGGTATGATCAGCAAGTTTGCAGATGACACAAAGATTGGTGGAGTAGCAGAAAGCATAAGGGACTGTCAAAGAATACAGGAGAATATAGATAGACTGGAGAGTTGGGTGGAGAAGTGGCAGATGGAGCTCAATCCAGGCAAATGTGAGGTGATGCATTTTGGGAAGTCTAACTCTAGAGTGAATTATACAGTAAATGGAAGGGGCTTGGGAAAAGTTGATGAGCAGAGAGATCTGGGAGTTCAGGTCCATTGTACCCTGAAGGTTGCTGCACAGGTGGATAGAATGGTCAAGAAGGCATATAGTATGCTTGCCTTCATTGGACGGGGTATTGAGTATAAGAGCTGGCAAGTCATATTAAAGTTGTACAAGACATTGGTTCGGCCGCATTTAGAATACTGTGTACAGTTCTGGTCGCCACATTACCAAAAGGATGTGGATACTTTGGAGAGGGGGCAGAGAAGGTTTATGAGGATGTTGCCTGGTATGGAAGGTGCTAGCTATGAAGAGAGGTTGGGTAGGTTAGGTTTATTTTCATTAGAAAAAAGGAGATTGAGGGGGGACCTGATTGAGGTTTACAAACACATGAAGGGTATAGACAGGGTGGATAGAGATAAGCTTTTATCCCCAGGGTGAGGGATGAGGGATTCAATAACGAGAGGTCACGTGTTCAGGTGAGAGGAGATCAGTTTAAGGGAGATACACGCGGCAAGTACTTTACACAGAGAGTGGTAGGTGCCTGCAGAGGAAGTAGGGACAGACATGGGAGATTCATTTAAGATGCATCTGGACAGATGCAGAGGTGGAGAGCAGAGGGATACAGATGCTTAGGAAATGGGCGGCAGGTTTAGACAGTGGACTTGGATCGACTCAGGCTTGGAGGGCCGAAGGGTCTGTTCCTGGGCTGTAAATTTTCTTGTGTGGGATTGGGAATGTGGGATTGGATCTGTGAGGGTTTGGGAATGTGAGGGATTGGGAATGTGTGGGATCGGGGACATGTAAGACATCACCCCATGAGTAAAGTTCAGAACTTTTGGTCAGTGAAGACGGAAACAGGAACAGGAAGTGATGGGAACAGAATAAACACGGAGTTCTGGAGAAACTCAGCATCTGTGGAGGAAGAAACAGAGTTACTGTTTCGAGTCCATTTTTGTTTCTTCTCTCCAGTAGTTTATTATTTCAGATTTCCAGGATCCACACTATTTAGCTTTTATTCCACCCTTATAATTCGAGGTCACCACTAAAACTGTTGTATCCCATCAAGGGGAGCTATTACTGTTATTTCACAAAATATTATTTATTCAAGAGGGCTATTCTCTGAGAGGAAAGATTGGCACAGTTAACCCAGACTGAATGGCAGAGTTTTAAGGTGGATAGAGTAACTGGGGGCATGTCTATTGAACTTTGACAGTGTCAGGTTAGATTGGGAGACAGTTCTTAAAATGTTAGTTTGAGTGTTATAACTAGAAAATGTAATAGAGACCGGGGAACACAAATTCGAGATTTGGGGTAAAAAATGCAGCGAGAAGTTTTTCTTTTCAGATGAACCTGAAAGAGTTGGCCCTTGCTGCCTCTAAGGGCGGTGGAGGAAGAAAAGATCAATGTTTTCACAAACAAATTGGAAATGAACATGAAGGAAAGAAACTTGCAGGGTTACAGGGAAATGCAGAGGAACTGAACTCACTCAATTGCTCTACAGAAAGCTGGCTAGTCTTGATGTGCAGAATGGCCTCTGGTATTATGATGACTGTACAATTCCACAGGGTGTTACCAGAGTAATTTGGTTTCTTTGTACCTAATTATCCACTCCATATCCACAGAATGTGGAGGGAAATGACACTGTGTCTTGTCTAGGACCCCAACCAACAGCATGAAAACAATCCATTGACTGTCCAAATATGTACAGACACAAATGATGATTTGGGATTTTGGGACTTTTGCCCCCATTCTGCAACTTCACAGCAAAGGCTTATATCACTATGGCAACAGCTGACATTACCCCCTCAGAAAGAACAAAACATTGAACGTACTTGGATCTGATAAAATTGAATCAGTTTTCGGTAAATACTGATCACAGCGAACACCTTGGTAACCCTCTTTGCACCTATAATAAAGGGGAGACAGAAGGTTAATTCGATAAATGACCAAAGCTCAGCTCTTAACAAACACAAAACAAGATTCTTTCAGACTTGAGTTTGTCAAAAAGCAACATTGATTATTCTTGGTTGGAGCGAAATAGTCTCACAATGGGGTTTTGCAAAACTTGACCCACACGAACAGATTGAAAGAGGTTTTCATTCCCCGGATAGCTGGCATTTTCTCAGCCTTTACGTACAGGATCACCAATGGTTCCCCTGCTTCAGTAATAAGACCTTCCTCATCCCAATCTCCAAAGACTCGGAGAGTTTCAGTTTCCTCCGAGCTGCCTGGGAAGGTGGCACCCAGAGGCTGGTGAGAAGTAACTATTCGAATCCACACAACTGGCATTCTGGAGTCATTTCCCTTCTTAACAGGAAGGGCACGATGGATCATGTGACATATCCTTCAGCGACAATTTACACTGTGCAATGGATTCTAAGCAATCTCTGCCAGCAAACAGGACTCTGGTGAAATGATGGTGACGTCAATGCAACGGAACACAGCAGGTTTAAAAAGGAGGGAGAACCCCTGAGGCAGTATAAATCATCATTTAAAGAGAACAGGATTAACTGGGTACAGACAGCATGGATTTGACGAACCTGACTGAATTGTTTGAAGAAGTAGCAGCTGGTTGATGAGGGTAATGAGGTTTTATTTATTTACTCGTGGGGAAGGGGGCATCGCTGGCTGGTTGAACATTTATTGCCCCTCCCTAGCTGCCCTTGAGAAGGTGATGGTAAGTTGTCTTCTTGAATTGCTGCAGACTGTGTGCTGTAGGTTAATCCATAATGTTGTTAGGGAGGAAATTCCAGTGACACGGAAGGAATGGCGATATATTTCCAAGGTGGGACGGTGAGAAGCTTGGAGGGGAACTTGCAGGGGGTGGTGTTCCCATGTATCTACTGCCCCTGTCCTTCTAGATGGAAATGGTCATGGGTTTGGAAGGTGCTGTCTGAGGATCTCTGGTGAATTTCTGTAGTGCATCTTGTAGATGGTACACACTGCTGCTACTGAGCATCAGTGGTGGAGGGAGGGGATGTTTGTGGATGTGATGCCAAAGAAAGGGCTACTCAAGTTCAAGTGTGATGTAGTTGACCTGGATTTCAACAAGGTTCTGGATAAGGGCCCAGATGGCAGACAGTTCAGGAAAAGGAAGGCCCGTGAGATGCAAATGGAAGTGGCAATTTGGGTCAAAGTATCCCGGTGACAGAAAGCAAACAATATCGTTGATGTGTTTCACTGTGAGTCTCTCCAAGGTTCTTCCCATTAATGGCTCCTATCAAGGATGCAAATGAGGAAGGAATTTGTAGATGGAATGGAAGTAGTCTGTGTGGGCCATGAGGAAGATAGCAATGGACTGGCAGTGTAGTCAAAGAAATTCAGTCCTGCAAAGTGGGAGGTGCTGTATTTGGGGGACGGGGAGGTGTAAACAAGCCAGAAGAATTAGACACTGCTGAAAATGTGTTGCTGGAAAAGCGCAGCAGGTCAGGCAGCATCCAAGGAGCAGGAGAATCAACGTTTCGGGCATGAGCCCTTTTCCAGCAACACATTTTCAGCTCTGATCTCCAGCATCTGCAGTCCTCATTTTCTCCTAGAAGAATTAGACAATAATGGGTCAGATTCTGATGGGGCAGAGGAACAGAGGGAGCTTGCAATTCCAACCCCCAGATTCCAGAAAGGGAACAGGGGCAGCTTGATTCAGTGGTTAAGGTGGCAAACAGGCAATGTGACACTGAGAAGGTGGTAGTGAGATGCCTCCCTGAACTGCTGTAATTCATCACAGGAACCATACCAAGGATGTTGCAGGAATGGAGACCAGTATGGGATGATTAGACTGGCTGGGGTATATGTTTCATGGATAGAGGATGCTGAGAGAAGGTTGGATGGAGATGGATAATAGAGGGTGATATGGAAGAGATAGGAATGGTACATTGACCTTCCACAGAAAAATAATATCTGGGAATCATTGAGGGGAGTAAGAAGGATATTTAATTAACCCAAGGGGGATAAGGGAGTAAGGATCCCATTTTCTGGAACAGCTCATGCACAGACCTCACACTTCCTACAGGGCTCTAATCCTGTCTGTGATTCTACAGAGGTCTGGCTCCTCCTCCAAATACAGACCCCTTTCTGCTCCACACACAGGCACTTTACCCAGGCTCCCTTGAGCCTTGTTCCTGCTACGGCACCTTCATACCCATGCCCCACCCACTCCCCAGTGGGGCCCCACCTACTCTCCCAACAGGGACTCTCATACTCTCCTGTGAGGCCTCGCCTGCTCTCCCATTGGGCCACACCCACTGTCCCTCTGGGACCTTGCATTATCTCCATCAGAGAGCCCGATCAGTCCCCCACCCACATGCTGACCTCCAAATCCTTCATCACCCCTCACCACATCAGCCAGATTGTCAAGTGGATGATCCATCTCAGCCTCTCCTTCAGTTCCCCAGCATCACAGATACCATTCTTCAGCCATGTTACTTTGGACATGAAGAAATTGATATTGCAGAAGCTATGGGCTTCTGGTTAATTATATCATTCCAGCAACAATTCTGATGAAGATACCGCTCCCCTAGTGAAGCTGTTCCAGTACAGTTACAACACTGGCATCTACTCGATACTGTGGAAAATTGCCCAGGTATGTCCTGGACACAAAACGCAGAACAATTCCAACCTGGCCAGTTACCAGCCCATGGGTCTACTCTCGATTGTCAGTGAAAGGATGGACGGTGTCAGCAACAGTGCTCTCAAGCAGCACCTGCTCAGCGTTACACATGCTTTTCCCAGAGTTCTCGCAAAAGTATTTTTTGATCAAAATAGGCAAAATTTCTCGTTTCCCAAATTCTTCAAATTTTCTGATATTTTTAATAGGAGGCACAGACAAATAAAAACTCTCTGTCCTATTGGCTAAAAAACAAAAGCTTATAGCAACTCGTGGGAGCAGACAGATAGTTTTCCACAGCTTCAGCTACTTTTACTGGAGAGAGCTATCACCTCCCA
This sequence comes from Chiloscyllium punctatum, assembly GCF_047496795.1. Classification (NCBI taxonomy): domain Eukaryota; kingdom Metazoa; phylum Chordata; class Chondrichthyes; order Orectolobiformes; family Hemiscylliidae; genus Chiloscyllium; species Chiloscyllium punctatum. The sequence continues at coordinate 110,347,544 of NC_092751.1, forward strand.
TTATACAATCCCAAAGAATTCTGCCTGTATCGCCCACTCTCACAAGTTGCTCAGCTTTCTCCAAGACAGACAGTTGTGATCAAGCTGATGACCTTTGGTATCCACATACAGTCACAATTCCAAAATCCAATCATCAGCCTGGTGAATCTCAAATTATGTGCACACTCTAAAGTCTTTTCTTTGTAAATTCCCCACTTGCTCAAGGAAAGCAGCAGCATAGATATGACTTACAATGAGTTTCAGTTGCTTGCATTTTTAAATTGTAGAGTATCTATCTACAAGGCTTGATCTTAAAACAGTCACTTCTCTATTTCAGTCCACAATAAATAAAACTAAAATTAAAAATATGTAGTTTTTACACTTAGCAAAGACCTGCTGACTGACATCCAGTTTGGATTCCCCAGGGCCACTCAGCTCCTGACCACATTACAGCCTTGGCTCAAACATGGACAAAAGAGCTGAATTCCAGAGGGGAGGGGAGAGGGACAGCCCTCGACGTCAAGGCAGCGTTTGACCGAGTGTAGCATCACGGAGCCTGAGTGAAACTGGATTCAATGGGAATAAGAGGACAAACTCTCCTCTGGTTACATATCTTGCACATAGGGAGATGGTTGTGGTTGTTGGAGATCTGTCATCTCAGATCCAGCACATCTCTGCAGGAGTTCCTCAGGGTAATGTCCCTAGGCCCAACCATCTTCAGCTGCTTCATCAGTGACCTTCCCTCCATCATAAGGTCAGAAGAGGGGATGTTTGCTGATGATTGCACAATGTTCAGCACCATTCACAACTCCTCAGATACTGAAGCAATTCATGCTCAAATGCAGAAAGACCTGGACAATACCCAGGCTTGGACAGAAAAATGACAAGTAACTTCATGCCACACAAATGCCAGGCAATGACCATCTTCAATATGAGAAAATCTAACCACCAGCCCTTGGCATTCATCGAACATATAGAACCTAGAACTGTTCAGCCTATAGCTCAAATCCTCCAACCCTGGCAACATCCTTGTAAATCTTTTCTGAACCCTTTCAAGTTTCACAACATCTTTCCGATAGGAAGGAGACCAGAACTGCACGCAATATTCCAACAGTGGCCTAACCAATGTCCTGTACAGCCACAACATGACCTCCCAACTCCTGTACTCAATACTCTGACCAATAAAGAAAAGCATACCAAACGCCTTCTTCACTATCCTATCTACCTGCGACTCCACTTTCAAGGAGCTATGAGTGTGTACTCCAAGGTCTCTTTGTTCAGCAACACTCCCTAGGACCTTACCATGAAGTGTAGAAGTCCTGCTAAGATTTGCTTTCCCAAAATGCAGCACCTCGCATTTATCTGAATTAAACTTCATCTGCCACTTCTCAGCCCATTTGCCCATCTGATCAAGATCCCATGTAATGTGAGGTAACCCTCTTCGCTGTCCACTACACCTCCAATTTTGGTGTCATCTGCAAACTTACTGACTATACCTCTTATGCAATTTATCAACAATGTTATGAAGGTGTGGACCCTGTACCTTTAAGAGAGTTGAAAAGTTAGCAAAGCCTGCTTGACACAGCACAAAGTATTCTGAACAAGCTAACAATGTAACATCTAGCAGTAGCTGGTTTGCCATGAGACAAAAAACAAATTCAATTTTGGTCAGTTTAAATGATGCCCCAAGATACCAAATTCCAATCAGGTTTGAATTCAATATTTTGATAATATTAAAACCAATGAAATGATCTGATGCTTTGGGGTACAAAACCGGACATTTTTGAACAGTTGAGAGAAAACTGCCAAAAGACTAACACATGTAAACTTGAGAGGGTTCAGAAACGTTTATGAGGATGCTGCTGGAAAGGGAGGGTTTCAGTTATGGGGAAAGGCTGAATAGGCTGGTCTTTCTTCCTTGTCTGATTCTGAGGGGTGACCTTATAGAGGTTTGTAAAATCATGAGGGGCATGGATAGGATAAATAGACAAGGTCTTTTTCCCCGGGTGGGGGAGTCCAAAACTTGAACATATAGCATTAAGATGAGAGGGGAAAGATTTAAAAGGGACATCAATGGTAACATTTTCTTGCATGTATAGTACGTGTATGGAATGAGCTGCCAGAGGAAGTGGTGGAGGCTGGTACAATTGCAACATTTAAAAGGCATTTGGATGGGTATATGAACAAGAGGGATATGGACCAGGTGCTGGCAAATGGGACTGGGTCAGATTGGGATTCTGATTGATGCAGATGAGTTGGACTGAGGGGTCTGTTTCTGTGCTGAAGGAATCTATGACTCTATCACAAACTATTCTACCCCTATCGTACTAACCAACTGCACCAAACTGAGCTTTGTACTTTCACAGCAGACAGTCAGGGACAACTCTGCCACCTGCAGGAACCTTTTTGCAATTTCTTGTGCCATTTATGATTTGTTGAACAAAATCTGGTGTTTCCTTCAGCTCTATCACTTACTAATACCATAACAACCTCTGTGTCAACAAGAGTCACTAATCTGTTGTTATGATCCACTTTAGAAATGTGTTAATTGTCAAGTCCCGCTGTTGCTGAGGTCACCACAAAAGTTAATGATTTAATTAAAATACACAAAGCCCATTATCTCCCTGTCTGATGGAACCAGGTTAACAGAAGACAATGACCAGTTAAATGATACCTGGGGAAACACAGTTCAATAGCACCAGTCCACAATATTTGATGAATGTTCCTTTTGCTTCTCAAGTCCTTCTATTCTCTGAACACCTTTCTCCAGGTCCTCTCAATTCTTTGCAGGAGGCAGAGAGTGATTGGTACATCAATTATAAAATCTCTTAGTTACTGATTAAAGACAAAGCTTTACACCAACCACTGATTTCTTCAGGCTCCAGGGAGTGTTATTACAGCGAGATGGAGTAACAGAACCTGATGCTCCAGCAGTCTGAAGGCTACTCCCCTTCAATTTTATACCCCCAACTTTTTACTCATTCAGACTCCAATCAGACTGCTGTCATCAGGCTGATGACCTTTGGCATCCACAACTTGTCACAATTGCACAAACCAATCAGCGATCTGTTTCTGGCCGAATCTTACTGTGCATACACATGCCCCCTGGTGCCATGATGTATAATTTCTTCTCCACCACTGCTTGCGAAGCAGCAGGGTAAACACAACTCACACGGAGCTCCAGTGACTTGTCCCTTATAAAAGTTCAGCCATTTCTTCCACGATCCTTGCTTTCGAATTACCCAGTCTAAAAGGCGTGACTGCCCTCTGGCGCAGTGTCCAGGCAACTTTCCCTCTCTCTGATGTGACATCATGTCTGCAGCTTGGATTCTGTCACCTTGACTCTGATTTGAAGTTCCTCAAGCACATCGCCCATCCTGCCACCACTGTTGCACATTATTTAAGTTATAATTAATTATTCTTAAGCATGATAATCACAACTGAGGCTCCAGTAGAAAACTGAAGGAGTGCTGTATTGCCAGGCTTGCAGTCTTTGGGATGAAGCATTCAACCAAGGTCCCAGCTGCTCTCAAAAACGGTTACAAGATTCTGTGGCAGTTTGATTGGAACAAGAGCAAGTGTGTCCTGCCCATTATTTATTCCTCAATCAATAACAATGAAACACATTATTGGCCATTATTTGTTACATAGCTGTTTGTGGGATCTTGCTGTGCACGAACTGGCCTATGTTGCAACAGTGACTACAATTCAAAGGCATTTCTTTGGCTTTGAAACACTTTTGCAATGTTTAGTAGTTTTGAGAAACACAACACAAATGCAAATCTCTCTTTTAGGATTAAAAGATTAACCTCTCAGATCAGACTCTTCCCAATCCCTGCAATTGAAAGAAATAGGTGAAGAAACTGCAGAAACACAATCAATACCTTTCAAAGTCATTACTGCTTACATTTGCTAATATCTCTCTGTAGCCAGGAGAGGGAAATGTGGAGAGACATTGTCAGTTTAATATCGGCTATGGAAGAGATTCCTGGAATCTCTCACTGGGGACAGAGTGACTGAGCATTTGAACAAATCAGAGTCGATCAGAAAGTGCCAGAGTTACTTGGTTAGTAGTTGATCGTGTCTGACTGATAAAACTGCTCTCTTTGAGGACGTCATTCAGACTGGAGAGGAGCATCTATCAGAAATGGTATCGATCTGGAGTTTTTGAGAAAGCATTTGGTAGGATTTCACATTCCAATACTAATCACTGGTTATCAAAACAAGGGCATAAAAATTTAAATGTAACCTTGTGAATGGATCGGTAATTAGTTTGGAGCGAGGTATCTGATTGGTGGGATGTGACAAGTGCTGTCCCCAAAGACTCTCTTTTTGAACCTCAGCTTTCTTATTAATGACCGGGATGGACGAACATAGAGATATAAAAGCATCAGCTTTCAAAATTGCTAAATTCAATAGGCAGGAACTGAAAGGCTGATGGAATGTTGGAGTTTATCTTAAAGGGGTTACAATAAAACAGGGTCTACATTATGTTGCAGCTATAGAGTTCTCTGGCCAGATCCCTCGTGGATTCAGTTGTAGGCACTGCACTATTGGAAGGGATATCAGAGTTATGCCAACCTTGAGAGTGTATTCTACTGTGAACTTTCAAACAATACTTTGAAAAGGTAGACATAATCACACTGAAAATAATCGCCATAAATCAGGTGACCTTTGGCAATTGGACTATGGACGGTATCAAATTGTAGGTTATTGGTGAAATATGGATATTCCAGGCATCTGTTGAATTCACATGTCTCTTTAAGGATGGGTCAACACAGATGGCTTTGTAATATATTTACATATCTCCATGTTTCAAACTGGTCAAAATGAAAGATTGAAATTTAATTTCTGGCAGAAGGCACTGAATAACCTCCCGCTGTGTCGTTATGGTATCCCCTTCCAAAGCAGACTGGCCGAGTCACCATGGTGTTAACTCACAACACAAGATGTGCAATCAACATGAATACCACTCCTTATTGGAAGACTTTATGAAAAGCCACGTGGAAACACGCATGTCTTCTTTATCCCTTTCAGAAGATAGCTAAGAGCAGTTTGTTGTTGAGATCCACTAATATCATTAGAACCGTCTGTTCAGTCAGCCTTTGAAACAGATTTGGAAATTTGCTTCAGAATGTAAAGCAGCCAAGGTATTTAAATTTCACCTGGGAACCAACCTTTCTGAAATTTGACCACAGGAAACTGTGCAACCTGCAGTGAGCCTGTTGTCTTGCAACAGCCTCATTCCAATTTATAAACTTCAAAAATCCATTCCAGATCTGCCACAACCAGGGATCATAAACAGAGACTGTTGGACTGGAATCTGTAAAAGTGTTGTATCTTTATCTGTGGGAGTGCATTGCAAAACCAAATGTATCGGATATTGCGATAATTGAGGACCTGTGTGTAAGAATAAATAGTGTTGCTTATTTTTAAACTTGTAAAGGCTTGCTGCTGAATTCTTCAATTGGGATATACAGCTAAAGGGTTAAGAAAACACAAAACTCTTTGCATAAGCAGTATATTGATCACAAACTCAGAAATTCTGTCAGTGACATTGGCTGCAGAGAAAATACAGCTTGGATTCAACAAAGGAGAGCCTGGCTAAAAGGACACATTCTGATAATGGAGCAGCAAATTGAATGGGTGAAGGAAGGAGATTTGAGCACAACCTTCAATTGTAAAATGGATAAATACTTGAAGGGAATAAATTGCAGGATCAATGGGGAAAGGACAGGGAAGACTGAATAACTATAGCTCTTGCAAAAGACTGGCATAGGCCTCATAGTGTAACAACAACAATTTCTCCCTCAACGACAGCAAAACGAAGGAGCTGGTCATTGACTTCAGGAAGTGGAGTAGTGGTCACACTTCTGTCTGCATCAATGGAATTGAGATAGAGATGGTCCAGACCATCAAGTTCCTGGGGTGATGATTGCCAACTATCACTCCACAAATGTCGACATGTCTCCACTTCCACAGATGGCACAGGAATGGCAGCATGTCCAATGACTCTTACCAGTGTTTATAGATGTACCTTAGAAAGCATTCTATGTAAGTGCATCACAGGAAGATTATGGCAACTGCTCTTACCAAGACAACAAGAAACTCCAGAGAATTGTGAAAACAGCCCAGTCCATCACACAAACCAGCCTTCCATCATTGACTCAGTCTATACTTCCCACTACATCAGAAAAGCAACCACCATTATCAAAGTTAAAAATCACACAACACCAGGTTATAGTCCAACAGGTTTAATTGGAAGCACACTAGCTTTCGGAGTGACGCTCCTTCATCAGGTGATAGTGGAGGGGCTCGATTGTAACACAGAATTTATAGCAAAAATTTAGTGTGATGTAACTGAAATTATACATTGAAAAATTGATTGTCTGTTAAGCCTTACATCTGTTAGAATACAGTGATAGTTTCACTTCTTTCATGTGTAAATCATAAAATCTTTTTTTTTAAAGTTGCATTCTTGGGTTAGCTGTTAACAATGGTGATAGCTAGACAACATGCTGAAGGTGTTAGCCCCCTGTGTTCTCTGTCTATGACCTGATGTTTAGATTGATTTTAGTCTAAAAAGTGAGATAATGGAGTTTTACATAAATTCATGCAATTTTTGAGCTCAGAGTTCTACATGAATGTATGCAGTTTTTGAGCAAAGTGCAATGTAACTCTGCAAGTACAAATTCACCCCATAAAATATATAGACAATAGACAATAGACAATAGATGCAGGAGTAGGCCATTCTGCCCTTCGAGCCTGCACCGCCATTCAATATGATCATGGCTGATCATTCCTAATTAGTATCCTGTTCCAGCCTTATCTCCGTACCCCTTGACTCCACTATCTTTAAGAGCTCTATCCAATTCTTTCTTAAAAGAATCCAGAGACTGGGCCTCCACTGCCCTCTGGGGCAGAGCATTCCACACAGCCACCACTCTCTGGGTGAAGTAGTTTCTCCTCATCTCTGTCCTAAATGGTCTACCCCGTATTTTTAAGTTGTGTCCTCTGGTTCGGCACTCCCCCATCAACGGAAATATGTTCCCTCCTGCCAGAGTGTCCAATCCTTTCATAAGCCTATACGTTTCAATCAGATCCCCTCTCAGTCTTCTAAACTCAAGGGTATACAAGCCCAGTCGCTTCAGTCTTTCCGTGTAAGGCAATCCTGCCATTCCAGGAATTGACCTCGTGAACCTACGCTGCACTCCCTCAATAGCCAGAATGTCTTTCCTCAAATTTGGAGACCAGAACTGTACACAGTACTCCAGGTGTGGTCTCACCAGGGCCCTGTACAGCTGCAGAAGCACCTCTTTGCTTCTATACTCAATCCCTCTTGTTATGAAGGCCAGCATGCTATTAGCCTTCTTCACGACCTGCTGTACCTGCATGCTTGCCTTCATTGACTGGTGGACAAGAACACCCAGATCTCTCTGAACAGCCCCTTTACCTAATTTGATACCATTGAGGTAGTAATCTGCCTTCCTGTTCTTGCCACCAAAGTGGATAACCAGACATTTATCCACATTAAACTGCATCTGCCATGCATCTGCCCACTCACCTAACTTGTCCAGGTCACCCTGTAATCCCCTAACATCCTCATCACATTTTACCCTACCACCTAGCTTTGTGTCATCAGCAAATTTGCTAATGTTATTGCTGATACCATCTTCTATATCATTTACATATATTGTAAAAAGCTGCGGTCCCAGCACGGATCCCTGCGGTACCCCACTGGTCACTGCCTGCCATTTCGAAATGGAGCCGTTAATCACTACCCTTTGTTTCCTATTAGCCAACCAATTCTCTATCCAATCTAGTACTTTGCCCCCAATCCCGTGCGCCCTAATTTTACTCACTAACCTCTTGTGTGGGACTTTATCAAAAGCTTTCTGAAAGTCCAGGTACACTACATCCACTGGATCTCCCTCGTCCATCTTCCGAGTTACATCCTCAAAAAATTCAAGAAGATTAGTCAAGCATGATTTCCCCTTCATAAATCCATGCTGACTCTGTCCTATCCTGTTACTATTATCCAGATGTGCCGTAATTTCATCCTTTATAATAGACTCCAGCATCTTTCCCACCACTGAGGTCAGACTAACTGGTCTATAATTTCCTGCTTTCTCCCGCCCACCCTTCTTAAAAAGTGGCACAACATTAGCCGCCCTCCAATCCTCAGGAATCAACCCCGATTCTATTGAACTCTGGAAAATAATCACCAGCGCATCCACGATTTCCCGAGCCACCTCCTTCAGTACCCTGGGATGCAGGCCATCAGGTCCCGGAGACTTATCAACCTTCAGACCTAACAGTCTCTCCAACACCAAATCCTGGCAAATAGAAATTCCCTTAAGTTCAGGTCCTTCAGCCACTGTTACCTCAGGGAGATTGCTTGTGTCTTCCCCAGTGAACACAGATCTGAAGTACTCATTTAATTCCTCTGCCATTTCTTCGTTCCCAGTAATATATTCCCCTGCTTCTGTCTTCAAGGGCCCAATTTTTGTCCTAACCATTTTTTTGCCTTGGACATACCTAAAAAAGCTTTTACTATCCTCCTTTATATTCTTGGCCAGTTTACCTTCGTACCTCATTTTTTCTCTGCGTATTTCCTTCTTACTAATCCTCTGTTGTTCTTTAAAAGCTTCCCAGTCCTCCGTTTTCCCGCTTATCTTCGCTAAGTTATACTTTTTCTCTTTTAACCTTATATGCTTCTTTACTTCCCTTGTCAGCCACGGCCGCCCATGTCTCCTCCTGGGATCTTTCTTCCTTTTAGGAATGAACTGATCCTGCATCTTCTGCATTATACACAGAAATATCTGCCATTGTTCCTCCACGGTCTTCCCTGTTAAGGTATTATACCATTGAACTTTGGCCAGTTGCTCCCTCATAGCTCCATATTTCCCTTTATTCAACTGAAATATTGTCACTTCAGATTGTACCCACTCCCTCTCAAATTGCAGATTGAAGCTTATTGTATTATGGTCACTACTTCCCAACGGCTCCTTCACTTCGAGGTCACTGACCAATTCTGGTTCGTTACACAATACCAGATCCAGAATCGCCTTATCCCTGGTCGGCTCCAGCACCAGCTGCACTAAAAATCCATCTCTGAGGCACTCCACAAAGTCTCTTTCTTGAGGCCCGATACCATCCTGATTCTCCCAGTCTACCTGCATGTTAAAATCCCCCATAACAACTGTAGTAACATCTTTGCGACAAGCCAATTTCAGCTCCTGATTCAACTTACCTCCAACATCCAGACTACTGTTTGGGGGCCTGTAGATGACTCCCATGAGGGTCTTTTTACCCTTAGTGTTTCGAAGCTCTATCCACACTGACTCTACATCCCCTGACTCTAGGTCCGCCCGCGCAAGGGACTGAATATCCTCCCTTACCAACAAGGCCACCCCACCCCCTCTGCCCGTCAGTCTATCCTTACGATAACACATGTAGCCTTGAATATTCATTTCCCAGGCCCTGTCCCCATGAAGCCACGTCTCAGTTATCCCCACAATATCGTATCTGCCAATTTCCAAAAGAGCCTCAAGCTCATCCACCTTGTGTCTAATGCTTCGTGCATTCATATATAGAATTTTTAATTTGTTACTGCTCTCACCCTTCCCCTCAACCCTTATTTCACTCAACTTTACAGCATGATGCCTTTTCCAGTTTTCTGCCTCCTTGATACAGTTGTCTTTCTTGACTTCTCTTGTTCTAACTACCCCTTCAATTTCCTTTTTAAACATCCAGCTTGTCCCCTCCCCCCCGCTACTTAGTTTAAATGTAGCGGTGTTGCAGCAGAAAACCTGCCTGCCAGAATGCCGATCCCTGTTCTATTAAGGTGCAAGCCATCTCTCTTGTAGAATTTATGGTTACCATAAAATATACCCCAGTGATCCAAGAACTTGAAACCTTGCTTCCTGCACCAGTTCCCCAACCACACGTTCAAGTCCATTATCTCCTGGTTTCTGGCCACACTAGCCCGAGGAACTGGAAGCAAACTGGAGATAACCACCTTGGACGTCCTGCTTTTTAGCCTTCTTCCTAGTTCTGCGAAGTCTCGCTGTAGTATGTTCATATGTGTGCATGTGGGTCTTTGTCTGTGTGTGTGTGCCTGTCTGGGGTGGGGGTTGTGTGTGTGAGAAAGTGTGAGTGTGTGTGTATGTGTGGGTGTGTGTGTGTCAAGTAGAACTGCCAAACCTCAAACAGATCATTGTTCGTAGCAAACTGCCCGGCTCTCAGGACAACTCCATACAACCCTGTCACGGTAGGCGCTGCAAGACGTGTCAGATTGTGGATATAGATACCACCATTACACGTGGGAACACCTCCCACCTTGTACATGGCAGGTACTCATGTGACTCAGCCAATGTTGTCTATCTTATATGTTGCAGGCAGGGATGCCCGGAGGCATGGTACATTGGGGAAACCAAGGAAAGGCTACAACAACGGATGAATGGGCACTGCACAACAATCAACAGACAGGAGGGTTCCCTCCCAGTTGGGGAACACTTCAGTGGTCCAGGACATTCAGCCTGGGACCTTTGGGTGACCACCCTCCAAGGTGGACTTCGGGACAAGCAGCAGAGAAAAATGGCCGAGCAGAGACTGATAGCTAAGTTCGGTACCTATAGGGAGGGCCTCAACTGGGACCTTGGGTTCATGTCACACTACAGGTGATCACTATTGCACTACACACACACACACAGATACTCCTACACACACACACACACACATGGACACAGGTACACACAGACGCTCACACAGACACCCACACACACCCTTATAGACACACACAATCCCACACATGCACCCCCTCACAGATTTAAGACACTCTGCACTCACTACACACACACACACACACACTTTCTCACACTCACAACCCCCACCCCAGACAGGCACACACACACAGACAGACAAAGACCCACATGCACACATATATTTTGTGGGGTGAATTTGTACTTGCAGAGTTACATTGCACTTTGCTCAAAAACTGCATACATTCATGTAGAACTCTGAGCTCAAAAACTGCATGAATTTATGTAAAACTCCGTTATCTCACTTTTTAGATTAGAATCAATCTAAACATCAGGTCATAGACAGAGAACACAGGGGGCTAACACCTTCAACATATTGTCTAGCTATCACCATTGTTAACAGCTAACCCGAGAATGCAACTTTTTAAAAAAATGTTTTATGATTTACACATGAAAGAAGTGAAACTAACACTGTACTCTAACAGATGAAAGGCTTAACAGACAATCAATTTTTCAATGTATAATTTCAGATACATCACACTGTAAATTTTTGCTATAAATTCTGTGTTACGATCGAGCCCTTCACTATCACCTGATGAAGGAGCGTCGTTCCGAAAGCTAGTGTGCTTCCAATTAAACCTGTTGGACTATAACCTGGTGTTGTGTGATTTTTAACTTTGTATACCCCAGTCCAACACCGGCATCTCCAAATCATGACCATTATCAAAAACCCCTCCCACCCCGGTTATAATCTGTTCCATGCTCTTCTGTTGGGCAGAAGATATAAAAGTTTGAATACACTTATGAACAGATTCAAGAACAGCTTCTTCCCACCGTTATCAGACATTTGAATAGACTTCTCGAATGTTAATTCTGAACTCTCTCTCTGCACCTTCTCTGTGGCTGTAACACTGTGTTCTGCACTTTGATGCACTTTATATGGTACTGTTGGCCTATGTAACACGCAAACCAACACTCTTCACTGTATCTCAGTACATGTGACAACAATAAATCAAACTCAAGCTTGAACTCATGGGTCAAAAGGTAATGTTTTAGCTTACAATTGTATTAGCTTACAATTCTGTGGTTGGCTGGAAGAATGTTTTTAATGAAAGGAGTGACCCTTTGACACGATGAGTCGTGCAGGTCTGGAATGTACGACCTGGGAATAATGTGGAGGCTACTTCAATGGAGCCATTTCAAGACATCATTTCAATAGAAACAAAGAGTTACAGAGAAAAGGTAGGAGAAAAGCATTACATCCTTATGCTCATTCCGAGAGCTACGACCGACAATGATGGACCAAATGAATCATTTGACCATTTTGAGATTCTGTGACCTAAGAGTGGCCTAATTGTCTTTATCTACATTGAGAGACACAGAAGGAAACTTCTGTATGGACAATTTCTTCCAATTGAATAGTTGATCCAATCTTTGAGGATTGTGCCAGCAAAATATGGAATCAATCTTTTCTGGAATCTTGATCCATTCTATTCTCCCTCCTCTGAGGGCATCACGAACCCGGACTGATCTCTTGGACTCTGGTCTTAGTGAACAATGTCACTTTGGTGTCAGCCTTAAACACTGGAGCACTGGGATCCCACCTGAGTGCTAGGTGTTGATTAGTTCAGGGCTAGATCGTATTCATCTGTTAGCTCCATTAATCACCCTTTCACTTTAAATTGCTAAAACTATTTTCAATTCAATTTGTCAATTTTTCATCGTAAACAAACCTTCATCATCTTTAATAAACCTCATTTATCAGTTGCTTTGAACTCCATGGAGATCCAAACAGATGCTGGAGAGATTTAGAGTTACAGGGACTGCAGTGTGACAGTTACATAGAATATAAAACATTACAGTGCAGTATACGCCCTTCAGCCCTCGATGTTGTGCCACCTTGTGAAACCAATCTGAAGCCCATCGAACCTCCACTATTCCATTATCGTCCATATGCCTATCCAATGTCCATTTAAATGCCCTTAATGTCAGTGAGTCTACTACTGTTGCAGACAGGCCATTCAACACCCCTACTCCTCTCTGAGTAAAGAAACTACCCCTGATATCTCTCCTATATCTATTACCCTCCAATTTAAAGCTATGCCCCCTCATGTTAGCCTTCACCATCCGAGGAAAAAGGCTCTCCCTATCTAACCCTCTGATTATATGTCTCAACTAAGTCACCTCTCAACCTTCTTCTCTTGAATGAAAACAGCCTCAAGTCCCTCAGCCTTTCCTCATAAGACCTTCCCTCCATACCAGGCAACATCCTAGTAAATCTCCTCTGCACCCTTTTCAAAGCTTCCACATCCTTCCTATAATGTGGTGACCAGAACTGTACACAATACTCCAAGTGTGGCCGTACCAGAGTTTTGTACAGCTGCAGTGTGATCTCATGGCTCCGAAACTCGATCCCTCTACCAATAAAAGCTAACACACCATATACCTTCTTCATAACCCTAACAACCTGGGTGGCAACTTTCAGGGATCTATGTACATGGATACCGAGATCTCTCTACTCATCTACACTAACAAGAATTTTACCATTAGCCCAGTACTCTGCATTCCTGTTACTCCTTCCAAAGTGTATCACCTCACACTATTCCACATTAAAACTCCATTTGCCACCTCTCAGCCCAGCTCTGCAGCTTATCTATGTCCTTCTGTAGCCTGCAACATCCTTCTACATTGTCCACAACTCCACTGACCTTAGAGTCATCTGCTAATTTACTTACCCACCCTTCTATGCCCTCATCCAGGTCATTTATAAAAATGACAAACAACAACAGACCCAAAGCAGATCCTTGTGTTACCCCACTAATAGCTGAACTCCAGAATGAATATTTTCCATCAACCACCAATTTCTGATCGCCAATTTCTGATCCAAACCACTAAATCCCCCTCAGTCCCGTGCCTCTGTATTTTGTGCAGTAGCCTATCAATTATCAAATCCATATAGAGCACATCAACAGCTTTACCCTCATCCCCCTGTTTGGTTTGGAGATACCGGTGTTGGACTGGGGTGTACAAAGTTAAAAACCACACAACACCAGGTTATAATCCAACAGGTTTAATTGGAAGCACTAGCTTTCGGAGCGACGCTCCTTCATCAGGTGGTTGTGTCCAACCGCCTGGTGAAGGAGCAGTGCTGAGAAAGCTAGTGCTTCCAATTAAACCTGTTGGACTATAACCTGGTTTGGTGTGGTTTTTAACTTTGTCCACCTGGTCATTCACCTACTCAAAGAGCTCAATAAGGTTTGTGAGGCATGACCTACCCTTCACAAAACTGTGCTGACTATCCCTTATCAACCTATTCCTCTCTAGATGATTATAAATCCTATCTCTTATAACCTTTTCCAACACTTTACCAACAACTGAAGTAAGGCTCACTAGTCTATTATTACCAGGGTTGTCTCTACTCCCCTTCTTGAACAAGGGAACAACATTAGCTACCCTCCAGTCTTCTGGCACTATTCCTGTAGACAATGACAACATAAAGATCAAAGCCAAAGGCTCTGCAATCTCCTCCCTGGCTTCCCAAAGAATCCTAGATTAAATCCCATTCGGCCCAGGGGACTTTGTTTTACACTTTCCAGAATTGCTAACAGCTCCTCCTTCTGACCCTCAATCCTGTCCAGTCTAGTAGCCTGTATCTCAATATTCTCCTCGACCACAATGTCTTTTTCTAGTGTGAATACTGACAAAAAGTATTCACTTAGTGCTTCCCCTATCTCCTCTGACTCCACGCACAACTTCCCTGCTCTTACTGAAACATCTAAATCCTGGAACCTGCCCCTGCTCTATCCATGTCTCCGAAATGGTCACAACATCGGAGTCCCAGGTACCAACCCATGCTGCAAGTTCACCCACCTTGTTCCAGATGCTCCTGGCATTGAAGTAGACACACTTCAAACCCGCTGGTGCCTTCTTGTGATCTTGAAATCTCAGTTCTGAGCTCACTACTCTCACCCTCCCGTATACTCAAACTACAATTCGGGTTCCCCTCCCCTCCTGAATTCGGTTAAGTCCTCCTGAAGAGTGGTAGGAAATGTCCCCACCATGTACGCCTTCTGGTTCAGGTGTAGACCATCCTGTTTGTAGAGGTCCAACCTACCTCTGAATGAGCCCCAATTATCCAGGTATCCGAAACCCTCCCTCCTGCATCATCCCTGTAGCCACGTGTTCAATTCCTCTCTCTCCCAATTCCTCATCTCGCTAGCACGTGGTAAGGGTAACAAACCAGCGAGAACAACTATTTATTCTACCTCTAAGCTTCCACCCTAGTTCCCTGAGTTTTTGCCTTAAATCCCCATCCCTTTTCCTACCTATGTAGTTAGTGCCTATGTGGACAATCAATTGGGGCTGTTCCCCCTCCTCCTTAAGGATCCCCAAAACACAATCCAAGGCAATAATGGACTCTGGCACCTGGGAGGCAACGCACCAACCGTGTGTCTCTCTTGTTCCCACAGAACCTCCCATCTGTCCCCCTAACTGTGGAGTCTCCAATGACTAATGCTCTGCTCCTCTTCCCACTTCCCCTTTAAGCAACAGGGGCAGACTCTGTGCCAGAGCCCTGTACCTCATGGCTTACCCCTGTATCCAAAACGGTATAATTCTTATTGAGGGGAACAGCCACAGGATTCGCTGCCGGTTCAGTTTCTGCCCCCTGAAGATAATCCATCTCCCTTTTGCTTGTAACTGAGGTGTGAGAATCACCTTGTACCACCTCCCAATAACACCCCCTGCCCTCCACAACGATCCCAAATCCATCCAGCTGCAGCCCCAGTTCCCTAATGGGGTTTTTGAGGAGCTAGAGCTTTGTGTGCTTCCCATAGATGGAGGCAAAGAATCAGTTACAGGGAGAACAGTGTGACAGTTACAGGGGGAACAGAGTGACAGTTACAGGGAGAACAGTGTGACAGTTACAGGGGGAACAGAGTGACAGTTACAGGGAGAACAGTGTGACAGTTACAGGGGGAACAGTGTGACAGTTACAGGGAGAACAGTGTGACAGTTACAGGACAACAGTGTGACAGTTACAGAGCAGTGTGACAGTTAGAGGGGGAACAGAGCGACAGTTACAGGGAGAAGAGTGTGACAGTTACAGAGCAGTGTGACAGTTACAGAGCAGTGTGACAGTTACAGGGGGAACAGTGTGACAGATACAGAGCAATGTGACAGTTACAGGGCAGTGTGACAGTTACGGGGGAACAGAGTGACAGTTACAGGGGAACAGTGTGACAGTTACAGGGCAGTGTGACAGTTACAGGGGGAGCAGAGTGACAGTTACGGGGGAACAGTGTGACAGATACAGAGCAATGTGACAGTTACAGGGCAATGTGACAGTTACAGAGCAGTGTGACAGTTACAGGGGGAACAGTGTGACAGATACAGAGCAATGTGACAGTTACAGGGCAGTGTGACAGTTACAGGGGGAACAGTGTGACAGATACAGAGCAATGTGACAGTTACAGGGGGAGCAGAGTGACAGTTACGGGGGAACAGTGTGACAGATACAGAGCAATGTGACAGTTACAGGGCAGTGTGACAGTTACGGGGGAACAGAGTGACAGTTACAGGGTAACAGTGTGACAGTTACAGGGCAGTGTGACAGTTACAGGGGGAGCAGAGTGACAGTTACGGGGGAACAGTGTGACAGATACAGAGCAATGTGACAGTTACAGGGCAATGTGACAGTTACAGGGGGAACAGAGTGACAGTTACGGGGGAACAGTGTGACAGTTACAGGGTAACAGTGTGACAGTTACAGGGCAGTGTGACAGTTACAGGGGGAGCAGAGTGACAGTTACACAGCAGTGTGACAGTTGCAGAGCAGTGTGACCGTTACAGGGCAGTGTGACAGTTACAGGGAGAATAGTGTGACAGTTATGGGGGAACAGAGTTACAGTTATGGGGGAACAGTGTGACAGTTACAGGGGGGACAGTGTGACAGTTACAGGGGGAACAGAGTGACAGTTACAGGGAGAACAGTGTGACAGTTACAGGGGGAACAGAGTGACAGTTACAGGGGGAACAGAGTGACAGTTACAGGGGGAACAGTGTGACAGTTACAAGGGGAACAGAGTGACAGTTACAGGGAGAATAGTGTGACAGTTATGGGGGAACAGAGTGACAGTTACAGGGAGAACAGTGTGACAGTTACGAGGGAACAGTGTGACAGTTACAGGGAGAATAGTGTGACAGTTACAGGGAGAATAGTGTGACAGTTATGGGGGAACAGAGTTACAGTTATGGGGGAACAGTGTGACAGTTACAGGGGGGACAGTGTGACAGTTACAGGGGGAACAGAGTGACAGTTACAGGGAGAACAGTGTGACAGTTACAGGGGGAACAGAGTGACAGTTACAGGGGGAACAGAGTGACAGTTACAGGGGGAACAGTGTGACAGTTACAAGGGGAACAGAGTGACAGTTACAGGGAGAATAGTGTGACAGTTATGGGGGAACAGAGTGACAGTTACAGGGAGAACAGTGTGACAGTTACGAGGGAACAGTGTGACAGTTACAGGGAGAATAGTGTGACAGTTACAGGGAGAACAGTGTGACAGTTACAGTGCAGTGTGACAGTTACAGGGGGGACAGTGTGACAGTTACAGTGCAGTGTGACAGTAACAGAGCAGTGTGACAGTTACAGGGAGAACAGTGTGACAGTTACAGGGGGGACAGTGTGACAGTTACAGAGCAGTGTGACAGTTACAGGGAGAACAGTGTGACAGTTACAGGGGGGACAGTGTGACAGTTACAGAGCAGTGTGACAGTTACAGGGGAACAGTGTGACAGTTACCGGGCAGTGTGACAGTTACAGAGCAGTGTGACAGTTAAAGGGCAGTGTGACAGTTACAGGGAGAGCAGTGTGACAGTTACAGGGAGAGCAGTGTGACAGTTACAGGGAGAGCAGTGTGACAGTTACAGGGCGGTGTGACAGTTACAGGGGGAACAGAGTGACAGTTACAGGGGGAACAGTGTGACAGATTCGAGGGAACAGTGTGACAGTTACAGGGAGAATAGTGTGACAGTTACAGGGAGAATAGTGTGACAGTTACAGGGAGAATAGTGTGACAGTTACAGGGAGAATAGTGTGACAATTACAGGGCAGTGTGACAGTTACAGGGAGAATAGTGTGACAGTCATGGGGGAACAGTGTGACAGTTACCGGGGAACAGTGTGACAGTTACAGAGCAGTGTGATAGTTACAGGGAAGTGTGACAGTTACAGGAGGAACAGAGTGATAGTTAAAGAGCAGTGTGACAGTTATGGGGGAACAGAGTGACAGTTACAGGGATAATAGCGTGACAGTTACAGAGAAGTGTGACAGTTACAGAGCAGTGTGACAGTTACAGGGCAGTGTGACAGTTACAGGGCAGTGTGACAGTTACAGGGGGAACAGTGTGACAGTTACAGAGAAGTGTGACAGTTACAGGGCAGTGTGACAGTTACAGGGCAGTGTGACAGTTACAGAGAAGTGTGACAGTTACAGAGAAGTGTGACAGTTACAGAGAAGTGTGACAGTTACAGGGCAGTGTGACAGTTACAGAGCAGTGTGACAGTTACAGGGCAGTGTGACAGTTACAGGGCAGTGTGACAGTTACAGAGAAGTGTGACAGTTACAGAGCAGTGTGACAGTTACAGAGAAGTGTGACAGTTACAGAGCAGTGTGACAGTTACAGAGAAGTGTGACAGTTACAGGGCAGTGTGACAGTTACAGGGCAGTGTGACAGTTACAGAGAAGTGTGACAGTTACAGAGAAGTGTGACAGTTACAGAGAAGTGTGACAGTTACAGGGCAGTGTGACAGTTACAGAGCAGTGTGACAGTTACAGAGAAGTGTGACAGTTACAGGGCAGTGTGACAGTTACAGGGCAGTGTGACAGTTACAGAGAAGTGTGACAGTTACAGGGCAGTGTGACAGTTACAGAGAAGTGTGACAGTTACAGAGCAGTGTGACAGTTACAGAGAAGTGTGACAGTTACAGGGCAGTGTGACAGTTACAGAGAAGTGTCACAGTTACAGGGCAGTGTGACAGTTACAGGGGGAGCAGAGTGACAGTTACAGAGAAGTGTGACAGTTACAGAGAAGTGTGACAGTTACAGGGTAGTGTGACAGTTACAGGGAGAATAGTGTGACAGTTACAAGGGGAACAGTGTGACAGTTACAGGGAGAATAGTGTGACAGTTATGGGGGAACAGTGTGACAGTTACAGGGGAACAGTGTGACAGTTACAAGGGGAACAGAGTGACAGTTACAGGGAGAATAGTGTGACAGTTACAGGGAGAAAAGTGTGACAGTTAGAGGGGGAACAGTGTGACAGTTACAGGGAGAATAGTGTGACAGTTACAGGGAGAAAAGTGTGACAGTTACAGGGGGAACAGTGTGACAGTTACAAGGGGAACAGAGTGACAGTTACAGGGAGAATAGTGTGACAGTTACAGGGAGAAAAGTGTGACAGTTACAGGGGAACAGTGTGACAGTTACAAGGGGAACAGAGTGACAGTTACAGGGAGAACAGTGTGACAGTTACAGGGAGAAAGGTGTGACAGTTACGAGGGAACAGTGTGACAGTTACAGGGAGAATAGTGTGACAATTACGGGGGAACAGAGTGACAGTTACAGGGGGAACAGTGTGACAGTTACAAGGGGAACAGAGTGACAGTTACAGGGAGAACAGTGTGACAGTTACGAGGGAACAGTGTGACAGTTACAAGGGGAACAGAGTGACAGTTACAGGGAGAACAGTGTGACAGTTACGAGGGAACAGTGTGACAGTTACAGGGAGAAGAGTGTGACAGTTTCAGGGAGAATAGTGTGACAGTTACAGGGAGAACAGTGTGACAGTTACAGGGAGAACAGAGTGACAGTTACAGGGGGAACAGTGTGACAGTTACAAGGGGAACAGAGTGACAGTTACAGGGAGAATAGTGTGACAGTTACAGGGAGAAAAGTGTGACAGTTACAGGGAGAACAGTGTGTCAGTTACGAGGGAACAGTGTGACAGTTACAGGGAGAAGAGTGTGACAGTTACAGGGAGAATAGTGTGACAATTACGGGGGAACAGAGTGACAGTTACAGGGGGAACAGTGTGACAGTTACAAGGGGAACAGAGTGACAGTTACAGGGAGAACAGTGTGACAGTTACGAGGGAACAGTGTGACAGTTACAAGGGGAACAGAGTGACAGTTACAGGGTGAACAGTGTGACAGTTACATGGGGAACAGAGTGACAGTTACAGGGAGAACAGTGTGACAGTTACGAGGGAACAGTGTGACAGTTACAAGGGGAACAGAGTGACAGTTACAGGGAGAACAGTGTGACAGTTACATGGGGAACAGAGTGACAGTTACAGGGAGAACAGTGTGACAGTTACGAGGGAACAGTGTGACAGTTACAGGGAGAAGAGTGTGACAGTTACAGGGAAAATAGTGTGACAATTACGGGGGAACAGAGTGACAGTTACAGGGAGAAGAGTGTGACAGTTACAGGGAGAATAGTGTGACAATTACGGTGGAACAGAGTGACAGTTACAGGGGGAACAGTGTGACAGTTACAAGGGGAACAGAGTGACAGTTACAGGGAGAACAGTGTGACAGTTACGAGGGAACAGTGTGACAGTTACAAGGGGAACAGAGTGACAGTTACAGGGTGAACAGTGTGACAGTTACAAGGGGAACAGAGTGACAGTTACAGGGTGAACAGTGTGACAGTTACATGGGGAACAGTGTGACAGTTACAGGGAGAACAGTGTGACAGTTACGAGGGAACAGTGTGACAGTTACAAGGGGAACAGAGTGACAGTTACAGGGAGAACAGTGTGACAGTTACATGGGGAACAGAGTGACAGTTACAGGGAGAACAGTGTGACAGTTACGAGGAGAAGAGTGTGACAGTTACAGGGAGAAAAGTGTGACAGTTACAGGGGGAACAGTGTGACAGTTACAAGGGGAACAGAGTGACAGTTACAGGGAGAACAGTGTGACAGTTACGAGGGAACAGTGTGACAGTTACAGGGAGAAGAGTGTGACAGTTACAGGGAGAAAAGTGTGACAGTTACAGGGAGAACAGTGTGACAGTTACAGGGGGAACAGAGTGACAGTTACAGGGAGAACAGTGTGACAGTTACGAGTGAACAGTGTGACAGTTACAGGGGGAACAGTGTGACAGTTACCGGGGAACAGTGTGACAGTTACAGAGCAGTGTGACAGTTACAGGGCAGTGTGACAGTTACAGGGGGAACAGTGTGACAGTTACAGAGCAGTGTGATAGTTACAGAGAAGTGTGACAGTTAAAGAGCAGTGTGACAGTTACAGGGCAGTGTGACAGTTAAAGAGCAGTGTGACAGTTACAGGGCAGTGTGACAGTTACAGGGATAATAGTGTGACCGTTACAGAGCAGTGTGACAGTTACAGGGGGAACAGTGTGACAGTTACAGATAAGTGTGACAGTTACAGGAGGAACAGTGTGACAGTTACAGGGAGAATAGTGTGACAGTTACAGATAAGTGTGACAGTTACAGGAGGAACAGTGTGACAGTTACAGGGAGAATAGTGTGACAGTTACAGAGAAGTGTGACAGTTACAGGGCAGTGTGACAGTTACAGGGAGAATAGTGTGACAGTTATGGAGGAACAGAGTTACAGTTACAGGGAGAACAGAGTGACAGTTACAGGGAGAACAGTGTGACAGTTACAGGACAACAGTGTGACAGTTACAGGGGGGACAGTGTGACAGTTACAGGGAGAACAGTGTGACAGTTACAGGACAACAGTGTGACAGTTACAGGGGGGACAGTGTGACAGTTACAGGGGGAACAGAGTGACAGTTACATGGAGAATAGTGTGACAGTTACAGGGGGAACAGAGTGACAGTTACAGGGAGAATAGTGTGACAGTTACCGGGCAGTGTGACAGTTACAGGGCAGTGTGAGAGTTACAGGGAGAATAGTGTGACAGTTACAGGGGGAACAGAGTGACAGTTACAGGGAGAACAGTGTGACAGTTACAGGACAACAGTGTGACAGTTACAGGGGGGACAGTGTGACAGTTACAGGGGGAACAGAGTGACAGTTACAGGGGGAACAGAGTGACAGTTACAGGGAGAACAGTGTGACAGTTACAGGACAACAGTGTGACAGTTACAGGGGGGACAGTGTGACAGTTACAGGGGGAACAGAGTGACAGTTACATGGAGAATAGTGTGACAGTTACAGGGGGAACAGAGTGACAGTTACAGGGAGAATAGTGTGACAGTTACCGGGCAGTGTGACAGTTACAGGGCAGTGTGAGAGTTACAGGGAGAATAGTGTGACAGTTACAGGGGGAACAGAGTGACAGTTACAGGGAGAATAGTGTGACAGTTACAGAGCAGTGTGACAGTTACGGGGGAACAGAGTGACAGTTACAGGGAGAATAGTGTGACAGTTACAGGGAGAATAGTGTGACAGTTACAGAGCAGTGTGACAGTTACAGAGCAGTGTGACAGTTACCGGGCAGTGTGACAGTTACAGGGAGAATAGTGTGACAGTTACAGAGCAGTGTGACAGTTACCGGGCAGTGTGACAGTTACAGGGAGAATAGTGTGACAGTTACAGAGCAATGTGACAGTTACGGGGGAACAGAGTGACAGTTACAGGGAGAATAGTGTGACAGTTACAGAGCAGTGTGACAGTTACCAGGGCAGTGTGACAGTTACCGGGCAGTGTGACAGTTACAGGGAGAATAGTGTGACAGTTACAGAGCAGTGTGACAGTTACCAGGGCAGTGTGACAGTTACCGGGCAGTGTGACAGTTACAGGGAGAATAGTGTGACAGTTACAGAGCAGTGTGACAGTTACCAGGGCAGTGTGACAGTTACCGGGCAGTGTGACAGTTACAGAGCAGTGTGACAGTTACGGGGGAACAGAGTGACAGTTACAGGGAGAATAGTGTGACAGTTACAGAGCAGTGTGACAGTTACAGGGCAGTGTGAGAGTTACAGGGAGAATAGTGTGACAGTTACAGGGGGAACAGAGTGACAGTTACAGGGGGAACAGAGTGACAGTTACAGGGAGAATAGTGTGACAGTTACAGTGCAGTGTGACAGTTACAGGGCAGTGTGACAGTTACGCAGCAGTGTGACAGTTACAGGGCAGTGTGACAGTTACAGGGCAGTGTGACAGTTACAGAGCAGTGTGACAGTTACAGGGCAGTGTGACAGTTACGCAGCAGTGTGACAGTTACAGGGCAGTGTGACAGTTACAGGGCAGTGTGAGAGCTACAGGGAGAATAGTGTGACAGTTACAGGGAGAATAGTGTGACAGTTATGGAGGAACAGAGTTACAGTTATGGGGGAACAGTGTGACAGTTACAGGGGGGACAGTGTGACAGTACAGGGGGAACAGTGTGACAGTTACAGGGAGAACAGTGTGACAGTTACAAGGGGAACAGAGTGACAGTTACAGGGGGAACAGTGTGACAGTTACAGGGGGAACAGTGTGACAGTTACAGAGGGAACAGAGTGACAGTTACAGGGGGAACAGAGTGACAGTTACAGAGGGAACAGAGTGACAGTTACAGGGAGAACAGTGTGACAGTTACAAGGGGAACAGAGTGACAGTTACAGGGGGAACAGTGTGACAGTTACAGGGGGAACAGTGTGACAGTTACAGAGGGAACAGAGTGACAGTTACAGAGGGAACAGAGTGATAGTTACAGAGGGAACAGAGTGACAGTTACAAGGGGAACAGAGTGACAGTTACAGAGGGAACAGTGTGACAGTTACAGGGGGAACAGTGTGACAGTTACAGAGGGAACAGAGTGACAGTTACAGAGGGAACAGAGTGACAGTTACAAGGGGAACAGAGTGACAGTTACAGGGGGAACAGTGTGACAGTTACAGGGGGAACAGTGTGACAGTTACAGAGGGAACAGAGTGACAGTTACAGAGGGAACAGAGTGACAGTTACAAGGGGAACAGAGTGACAGTTACAGGGGGAACAGAGTGACAGTTACAGGGAGAACAGTGTGACAGTTACAAGGGGAACAGAGTGACAGTTACAGGGGGAACAGAGTGACAGTTACAGGGGGAACAGTGTGACAGTTACAGGGGGAACAGTGTGACAGTTACAGAGGGAACAGAGTGACAGTTACAGAGCAGTGTGACAGTTACAGGGCAGTGTGACAGTTACAGGGCAATGTGACAGTTACAGGGCAATGTGGCAGTTACAGGTGGAACAGTGTGACAGTTACAGGGAGGGCAGTGTGACAGTTACAGGGCAATGTGGCAGTTACAGGTGGAACAGTGTGACAGTTACAGGGAGGGCAGTGTGACAGTTACAGGGCAATGTGACAGTTACAGGGAGGGCAGTGTGACAGTTACAGGGCAATGTGACAGTTACAGGGAGGGCAGTGTGACAGTTACAGGGCAATGTGGCAGTTACAGGGAGAGCAGTGTGACAGTTACAGGGCAATGTGACAGTTACAGGGAGGGCAGTGTGACAGTTACAGGGCAATGTGGCAGTTACAGGGAGAGCAGTGTGACAGTTACAGGGGGAACAGTGTGACAGTTACAGGGCAATGTGACAGTTACAGGGAGGGCAGTGTGACAGTTACAGGGCAATGTGACAGTTACAGGGAGGGCAGTGTGACAGTTACAGGGCAATGTGGCAGTTACAGGGAGAGCAGTGTGACAGTTACAGGGGGAACAGTGTGACAGTTACAGGGCAGTGTGACAGTTACAGGGCAATGTGGCAGTTACAGTTGGAACAGTGTGACAGTTACAGGGAGGGCAGTGTGACAGTTACAGGGCAATGTGGCAGTTACAGGGAGAGCAGTGTGACAGTTACAGGGGGAACAGTGTGACAGTTACAGGGGGAACAGTGTGACAGTTACAGGGGGAACAGAGTGACAGTTACAGGGCAATGTGGCAGTTACAGGGAGGGCAGTGTGGCAGTTACAGGGAGAGCAGTGTGACAGTTACAGGGGGAACAGTGTGACAGTTACAGGGCAGTGTGACAGTTACAGGGGGAACAGTGTGACAGTTACAGGGGGAACAGTGTGACAGTTACAGGGGGAACAGAGTGACAGTTACAGGGGGAACAGTGTGACAGTTACAGGGCAATGTGGCAGTTACAGGGCAATGTGGCAGTTACAGGTGGAACAGTGTGACAGTTACAGGGCAGTCTGACAGTTACAGGGCAGTGTGATAGAAATAAGGATAATTGTGTGACAGTTACAGGGAGAGCATTGTGACCGTTACAGGGAGAGCATTGTGACAGTTACAGGGAGAGCATTGTGACCGTTACAAGGAAGTCTGACAGTTACAGAGCAGTGTGATAGAAACAAGGGTAATTTAGTGACAGTTACAGGGAGAACGGTGTGACAGGTACAGGCAGAGCATTGTGATGGTGACATGGAGGAGCACTTTGCTCTTTTGCCCTCCAGTCACTGTGTCCGTTTACCTTTAAGAGACATGTTCATGTTTTCATCACTGTATGCTGTCATGTGTTCTGAGTTTACAAAGACCCTAAACTCCATCATAACCCAGGGCACCTGATGCATGACCCTGTGATGATAATGTGCTGCTATTGTAGCGAAACAGCTGAAATGTTGACTTCTCCACTTCCTGAAGCTGCCTGGTTTGGTAAGTTCCCCCAGACTCTTGTTTAATATCTCTCTTCATATTCAGCTGTTTGCCTACAATGATAGATTGTTCCAAAAAGATGTCTGGAAACCTTGCTTGCCATTGGCAAGGAGGAGTTACACAGAATTAATTTATCCCCTTTCCAAGAAGGTGTCTCAATATTTTTCTATAAAAGTGTCCACAGAAATTTGCTAGAAAAATTAAATCCTAAATTTGACAGATAAAGACTTTTTTTCAAACTGAAGTGAAGCATATTTAATGGTCTGTCCATTTAGCAGAAATCTTCCTGCCTTCACCTGCTAAAGAATGTCGCACCACATTCCCCATCAACAAAAACAAACCTGCAAGAGCTGTGAAGCTGCAAATCAGAAACAAAAACAGAAAGCACTGGAAAAGCTCAGCAGGTCTGGCAACATCTGTGGAGAGAAATCAGAGTTCATGTTTTGGGTCCAGTGAGCTTTCCTCAGAACTGGGATCACTGGACCTGAAATGTTAACCATATTTACAGAGTCTACTTGGTAAGATGTAAGGATTGGTCTGAAATACAAGTCAGGTACCAGGATGATTACATCAGACACACAGAGTAGATTACCCACAAAGAGCAAGAGATTCCTCTTGATCTACACCATGATTCTCTTTAGTATTAAGTTCAAGACAATCTCAAGGTTGATCTGTTGCACTTTGGCCAAAGTGAGAACAGTTGCAACCAGCAACTGCCAAAGTTGAGCAATGATAGGAGTTGCAAAAGACCATCACCTTGGGATGGCCTGACAATATGAAAGAAGTATCTATGAGCATTTATTCAGTTTGGCCTTACTGAGACAAACTTGGTACCTCACAACAACTCATCTCGAAGGACAAACAAGTCCTAATACTGACTGCATTACACTGGATATCATGACAATGTACCTCAGCCACACATGAATAGTCAGGAAAGCTGCGTGTGAGTCCTTACGGCTGAGCCGAGATACTCAGTGACTCAGGAATATACGTGAGTCTCAGGAAAAGGTCCAATGTCAGCAGCACAGGAAGCCTCTACATCCACACAATGTTCTTTCAACTCCCTGGAAAAACTTAGAAACAGACCTTTTCACAACACGTGGGCAAGATGACATTCTTGTGATGGATTATTTCTCCAAATTTTGCCTTGTTCAAAGAATTAATAACACTTAGTGAAACAATGACCAGCAGTTGCAGTTTATTCAGTGTCCTGTAGCAGATAGTGTCTGACAATGGACAGTCATTCACAGGAGAACTGCCTTAAGCCAAATGTCGAAAATGGGATCTGACTTGTATGACATCACCATCATGCTTCACCTTCAGATAGTCCAGACATGGTACATCCCATCCAATCCATGATCAGCAAACGTTGAGTATTAAAACCAGATTTTGCATTGCTGCGTTTTTCTGCATCAGCAATGGAGAAAGATTACCATTATCAGCACAGACACTCTTCAGAAAGTATGTGTGAAGGAACTCACCCAGGAACCAACTGTCCAACAACTTCCACATTCTTCTTCATTCACAATGAGCGAGCAATTTCCAAAGCCGAGCAGTAAACAGAGAGTGAATGTTAGAAATCCAAATCCAAATACCTGAAGAGCACTAAAGGTTTCTCAAATATGGATTCAGCCGGGTAAGCGACAGGAGGATATCGATGGACTAGCCAGGTGGACAGGGCAGTGGTAAATCCATATGTGCTGTAAACACCCATCAGTCTATGAGATCATATGATGTCATCACCTGATCATGGTGCTACATAGTGAGGGTATAGAAGCTGCTCAGAGCATGGTACAACACACCAGTTCTACACAAAGACTGAAGAAGGAAATGCTCGTGAGGACTGTGCGATGACGCTGTGAGACAGTAACCAGATGCAAGGCAAGTAAACAAGAGGGATAGGAAAGAACATGTATCTCTCCAGCTGGTCCACCATCACTTGCTCAGGGTGAGTTAGCACATCAGAGAGGTGGGGATGAAGCTGTAATGTAAGGGGACCTGTAATCCAGGATCCCAGTGCCAATGTCTGGGGATATTGGTTGATTTGCCACTGTGGCAAATAGTGAAATATGAATTAAATAACAGAAATCTAGTATAACAAATGCCTACATTGCTGGAGAAACTCAGCAAGTCCTGCAGCATCAATAAAGAGAAAACCGAGTTAACACTTTGATTCAGTCACTTCTTCAAGCCTGCTGAGTTTCTCCAGCAATTTCTGTTTTGTTTGTTTCAGATTTCCAGCATCTGGTGTTCATAGTTTCGATTGATTGGAACTCTGGAGGGAATAGCCGAGTGGAATGATCACTGGATGGTTATCCAGAAACTCAGGTAATGTTCTGGATATCCAGTTTTGCTTCACTAATGTCCTTTAGGGAAGGAAACTGCCATCACAACCAAATCATTCTTGACCTGTTTGTATCATTAGTGAATAAACAACACGAGCTGATCTCAAACCATATCGATGTCTTCGGGACTTTCTTCATTTTCACAAATCAATTGGTTATTGTTACTTCGAAAGACATGTTGAAAATATTATTGTTGCATCACAGCATGTGGCTGAGGTATCGAAATGACTCAGATGTTGTCTTAACTTGGGCCAATTGAAGCGTGACATGCGGTTGGAAATGTGCTGCTGTTGTAGCTGAATAGTCTAGTACTAGTCTAGACACATCTAGGTCAAGTTCTTACAGTGTGGGAGATAACATAAACAGTGTGCATCAGGTCATGTGAGCATCACTGACAGGCTCCAGGTGGTGGGGAGTTATCTGAGAGCCTCAAGCCTCCAGCTGGAGACAAGGTGCACGCCCAACAGTCGGACAATTACAGCAAGGAGACTTTCCACGACCAATGCGCGTGCGTGTGTGTATGTGTGTGTGTGCGTCTGCGTGTGCGTGTGTGTGTGCATGTATGTGTATGGGAGAGTGTGTGTGGGAGAGTGTGTGTGTGTGTGTTTGCTGTATATGTGTGAGTGTGTGTGTGAGTGAGTGTGAGTGCGTGACTGTGAGTGTGTGTGCGTGTGTGAGTGTACATGTGTGTGTGTGCGAGTGAGTGAGTGTGTGTGGGTGTGTGTGTGCATGTGAGTGAGTGTGGGAGTGTGTCTGTGTGTGAGAGAGAGTGAGTGTGTGTGTGTGAGAGTGTGTGTGTGTGTCTGTGTGAGTGTGTGTGAGAGAGTTTGTGTGCGTGAGTGTGTGTGTGTGCTGGTGTGCGCGTATGGGTGTGCGTGTCTGTGTGTGTGAGTGTGTGTGTCGGTGTGTGTATGTATGTGTGTGAGTGTGTGTCAGTGTCTGTGGGGGTGTGTGTGGGGGTATGAGAGTGTGTGGAGGTGTGTGTGTTTGTGTGTGGGTGTGTGTGTGTGGGTATGTGCGTCTGTGTGTGTGTGGGGGGGTGTATGTGTGTGGGGTGTGTGTGTGGGTATGTATGTGGTGTGTGTGTGTGTGTTTATGTACATGTGTGGGGGGTATGTTTGTGTGTGAGTTTGTGTGTGGCGGGGTGTGTATGTGTGAATATGTGTGTGTAGTATGTTTGTGTGTGTGTGTGTGTTTGTGTATGTAAGTGTGTGTGTGGATGTGGGTGTCTGTGTGTGTTTGTGTGTGGGTATGTGCGTGTGTTTGTGGGGGGGGCTGTGTTTGTGGGTGTGCGTGTGTGGGGGTGTGTATGTAGGTGTGGGGTGTGTGTAAGTTTGTGTGTGTTTGTATGTGTGTGTTTGTATGTGTGTGTGTGGGTGTGTGCGTGAGGGTGTGTGTTTGTGTGTATGTGTGTGTGGGGTGTGTATGTTTGTGTGGGTGTGTGTGGGTGTGTTTGTGTGTGTTGGTGTGTGTTTGTGTGTGTGTGGGTGTGTTTGTGTGTGTGGGTGCGTGAGGTTGTGTGTTTGTGTGTGTGGGGGATGGTATGTTTGTGTGGGGGTGTGTGGGGGGGTGTTTGTGTGTGGGGTGTATTTGTGTGTGTGTGTTTGTGTGTGTGTGAGGGTGTGTGTGTTTGTGAGTGTGGGTGAGGTGTATTTCTGTGGGTGTGTGTCGTTGTGTGTGTGGGTGTTTGTGTGTATAGGTGTGTGTGAGTGTGTGTGTATGTGTGTGTGAGTGTGTGTGTGTTTGTGTGTATAGGTGTTTGTGAGTGTGTGTGTATGCGTGTGTGTGAGTGAGTGTGTGTGAGTGTGTGTATGTGTGTGAGTGTGTGTGTGTGTACATGTGTGTGAGCGTGTGTGTATGTGTGTGGGTGTGAATGTGTGTGTATGTGTATGTGTGTGTGAGAGAGTGTGTGTGTGCGTGTGTGTGTGTCTGTGTGTGAGTGAGTGAGTGTGTGTGTGTGAGTGTATGTGTGTGTATGTGTGTGTGTAGGTGTGTGTGAGTGTGTGTAAATATGTGTGTGAATGTGTGTGTGTATGTGTGTGTGCGTGAGTGTGTGTGTATGTGAGTGTGTGTGTATGTGAGTGTGTATGTGTGGGTGTGTGTGTGTATGTGTGTGTGTGAGTGTGTGAGTGTGTATATGACTATGTATGTGTGAGTGTGTGTGTATGTGTG
>NC_092751.1:110382430-110497430 GCF_047496795.1 Chiloscyllium punctatum
ACTAGGAAATTGTTTCCGTTAGGCGGGGAGACTAGGACCCATGGACACAGCCTTAGAATTAGAGGGGGTAAATTCAGAACAGAAATGCAGAGACATTTCTTCAGCCAGAGAGTGGTGGGCCTGTGGAATTCATTGCCGCAGAGTGCAGTGGAGGCTGAGATGCTAAATGTCTTCAAGGCAGAAATTGATAGATTCTTGTTGTCTCGGGGAATTAAGGGCTACGGGGAGAATGCGGGTAAGTGGAGTTGAAGTGCCCATCAGCCATGATTGAATGGCGGAGTGGACTCGATGGGCCGAATGGCCTTACTTCCACTCCTATGTCTTATGGTCTTATGTGTGTGAGTGACAATAACACATTGCCATCTCTCAAAGAAGGGTTTATGCCCGAAATGTCGATTCTCCTGCTCCTTGGATGCTGCCTGACCTGCAAAACATTTTTCAGCTCATCTCTCAGAGATATCAACATTGCAACAACTTGGCAAGTATCTATTTTCATTTGATTTGAAGATTTGTTGATTGCATTCCAATAGCCAATGGGAAGCAGGGACAGAGTTCACTGACACTGCAACATGTCACTGAATGTAGTCTGAGGTTTTATGAGATTTTCACACATTTCTGGCATGAGCTACAAAAAAAAACCTGGTGACAAAAAGATACACCTCAAAAAGATTTGAGTGTTGGTTTCATTGAGTTGCTGTTAGAATTTAAAAGAGGATGATATAAGTTTAGTGTCTCTGGCCAGTCATGTGACTGTAACTGCATCTACCTACTGAGGAGCTCATTATGGAAGCAGTGCAATAATTTGTTCAGAAATGGTTTGGTGCTGCTCTTTGAATGTACGGCAGATTTATTTCAGTCCACAGCAACACTTTATCACATAGACTGTTCGAGGTGGAATCATTCAACGAGGATTAAGATGTGAAAGAGTAAAAAAACCCTTGTCTTGAAACAATGATCCTGGATTAAGATTATGATAGATGAAGACTGCCTTTCAGTTTTTTCACAGGGGTCTGTAGGGAAATCCGAGCTTTATTTGTATGAGTAGAAATATGATATCTTTACCAAGGATTATTTGCCTAAGCTATGGCAACTGAATAAATAAATCATGATAAACTGAGAAATATTAACTGTTCTGTAGACTGGAAGAAAGACTAGAAACACAAAGAGATGAATGAGGAAATAAAGATCCAGTGAAGGGGGAGCTGAAGATGACAAAAAGAAGGTAAACGATGAAAACAGCAAAACAAGTTCCTGAGAGGAAGGGCTGAAGGGATGGGTAAGGAAAGTTTGGAAACAAATTCTTGGGAATTTAAGCTTGAGGCCAAGAAACTGTGGGGAACGAAGGACAACTTGGTGAGGAGTTAATCGGTGAAGACTCTGAAAATAAATTGGAAAGAAAGAAATTGGACAAACATGAGGAAATACAAAAAAACAATATCAAGAGAAGCATTGCTTTGGGGCAAAGAAAGATGCAAAATGGGGGATGGAATTCCTGAAGGAGGTGTGGAGTAAAGGCTAAAAATGAATTTTCTTTTTCATGTTGATTTATTAAGGGCAGGTTTGGGGAAAAGGTCAACTTTCTGCAGCTTTGAAAAGAGTTTTGGAGTGATGCTGTGGTTGAACAGTCATTACAAGTAGCATCAATTAAACAGACAGAACAGAAACTGTCATGGAGTGTAAATAGTTGTCCAACGAAACAATGTTGTGTCATCAAATTTGTAATGATATTAGAAAAGCATTAATGGGTAGGAACATAAGTCAGCAACGATAAAAAGAAGACACCGCCCATTGGATAGTTTCTGGTAAATGAAAAGCACAAAATATCCTGATAAAATACTGTCACAATGTTCATGTTGTAAGTGATTCACAGATGAGAGAATTCAAATTGGATTCCAGTCACTTCCATAAAACAGGCTGAAGTGACAAAATAAACTTGTGTTAATTCTGTGCTGGCTAATCTTCAGCCCATGTCATTAACCTCTTAATCAAGTTTTATAATCTTTACAGACATGGGATGCTGGCCAAAGTTGTGAATGGATGGATTGGACACAGGCTCTCAATTCCACTAAATACTGCAAAATAAATACGCAAAGAAGCTTTGATGTCACATAAATTTGCTAAAACTCAACTTGATAAAAGAAGCACACAGGAAATCAAGCAATGTTTGTGCACATGGGTCAGTGGAAAGTCCCCATCAGAACTTGGAGTCAGAGTGAATGGTCTTAAAATATCACAGTTCCCCAATATACCTCTCTGTTTAGACACAGATCGACAGAAAAAATGGTCCAGGCTGCTGTACTTAAAAACAGCTATTAGATAATACAAGTAAATAGGCATTAGCTGAAAGTAAACAATTATGAAGAGTTGGGACATAATTCTATAGTAAACTGTAGCCACTGTATAAACTCTCCCCACACACATACAGATGGATACAGGCAGAGACAAAGCATGGGTATGATGGCTGGAGGGAAAGACTGGGAAGGCAGTTCAGTCGCCCTGTCTACAGGATTTGCTGAAATAATCCTTATGCCAACCAGAACTCTGTTTCTCAGTCTCCCTTCTCCAGATACTTTCACTTGTTTGCAAGAGGCACAGGGTGACTGGCTCACACTTATAAAGGCCTCTTCTTAGAAATATATTAATTTGTGGGATGTGAGCATTACTTGCTGGGCCAGCATTTATTGCTTATCCCTAGTTCCCCTTGAGAAGCTGGGAGTGAGCTACCTTCTTGAACTGCTACAGTGCATGTGCTGTGAGTTGACCCACAATACTCTTAGGGAGAGAATTCCAGGATTTTGACCCAGTGACATTGAAGGAATGGTGATATATTTCTAAGTCAGGATGGTGAGTGGCTTAGAGGGGAACTTGCAGTGGGTGCTGCCCTTGTCCTTGTAGATGGAAATGGTCATGCATGGGCTTAGAAGGTTCTGTCTGAGGATCTTTGGTGAATTTCTGCAGTGTATCTTGTAGATAGTATACACTGCTGCTACTGAGTGCTGGTGGTGGAGCGAGTGGATGTTTTTGGATGTGGTGCCAATCAAGCAGGCTGCTTTGTCCTGGATGGTGTCAAGCTTCTTGTGAGTTGTTGGAGCTGCACCCATCCAGGCAAGTGGGTCCAGAATCCATCGCACTCCTGACTTGCGCCTTGTAGATGGTGGAACAGGCTTTGAGGAGTCAGGAGGTAAGTTCCTCATTACTATATTCCTGGCCTCTGACCTGATTTTGTCACCACTATGTTTGTGTTGAATTCACTCGAGTTTCTGATTAATGATAACCCCTTAGGATGTTGATAGTGGGGAATTCAATAATGGTAATACCATTGAATGACAAGGGACAATGATTAGATTGGCCCATATTGATATAGGCCATTGCATGTATCAATCAAAAGACACAACATATTCTACCAGAAAAGGGAAATCATCTGCTCTGTTTAGACTTGGGATGTTTTTTTACTACAGAGCAAAAACAGCCCCTTCTCCTTTAGCAGTCTATTAGTTTCTCCCATTCACACAGTGATGATGCACCTCCTTTAACAAGGTTGGGTTGTCCTTGGTTTGTTTATCAGAGAGGTTGTAAACACATAGATTCCAATGTGTACTTTTTGTGATCAGCGATGTACCAAATGAATTGACCAAAGTCAGTCCATTTGAATTAGTTTTTGGGCATAAATTGAGAGTACCGCTAAAATTGATTACGGAGAAATTGGTAAGTCAGAATTCAGAGACCACATGTGTCAGATTTTAGGGAACGATTAAATAGAGCGTGGGAGTTGGCAAGACAGCATTGAAAAGTATCACAGCATACAATGAAATAGGAAGCAGACAATAAATCAAAAACTTGCAATTTTGCTATTAGAGGTAAGGTGTTAGTATTACTTCCAGTGATGGGTGAACCTTTAAAAGCAAGGTTTCATGGATTTTATCAAATCAAAAGGAAATTGAGTGAGGTGAACGATTTGATAAGGACTCCAGACAGAAAGAAATCTCACAGTGTGTATCATGTGAATATACTCAAAAGGTGCTTTGCCATGGGAAGGAAAGCCAAAGGAGACGGTGTTAGAGGAAAGAACCAAGCTCAGTGGATTCTGAATTGGACATTCCTCAAATCAAATTAATAAGGAAGTTGCCAAAAATTGGGGTAAATTATTGAGTTACCTTCCAGAGGAAAATCAAAATGACCTGAAAGAGTTACTACTATCCCATGGGGAGATATGTGGGAATAAGCTGGGAAGTACTAACCTAGATATCCGTGATGCTGTTCCGATTAGCACAAACCTCTAAAACTGGTACAGGTTCAAAAGGAGATTGAACACATGCTCCAAGCCAACATAATCAAAGTGAGTTACAGTGACTGGAGCTCTCCCATAGTCATGGTGCCAAAACCAGATGGTACCTAACAGTTGTGTGTGGATTATCACACAGGCAATGCTGTTACAAAGACTGATTCACATCTGATTCTGCTTTGGAAGACTGTTTGAAAAGGTGAGACAAGCAACTTATATTTCTAAGTTGTACTTCTCAGAGGAAACTGTCCGAAAGAGTGAAGATAATTTTGGCTTTCAAAATGCCGAATGGAGTGTATCAATTTAAACTCATGCCATTGGGAATGAAAAATGCGCCAGTCACATTTCAGAAATTAATCAATAAGGTCACTGCCAGGTTACCCAATTGTATTGTCTATATCGTTGACCTGGTGATTTTTAGTCACACATGGAAGGAACATTTATCAGAATTGTTCAATCAAATTCAGGAGGCAGGCTTGGTGATAAACCTGGCTAAAAGCGAATTTGCCAAAGCCCAAGTCACCTTCCTGGGCCATGGTTAAAATTCACACAACACCAACAGTCCAACCGGTTTAATTGAAAACACCTAGGCCATGTTATTGGACACGGACAAATGGTATCAAGAAGTGCGGTGCTGGAAAAGCACAGCCAGTCAGGCAGCATCTGAAGAGCAGGAGAATCAATGTTTTGGGCATAAACTTTCCATCAGGACTGGTCCCACGGAATGCAAAAACACAGGTAATTGGAGAGTTTCCCATCCTCTTGACAAAAAGAACAGTTCTATAATTCCTGGGATTGAGTGGATTTTATCAGAAATTTGTACCAAGTTTTAGCAGTGCAGCTGCTCAACTCACTGAATTATGAAAGAAAGGCAAGAAGTTATAGTGGCCGGTGGATTGTCAGAAGGCACTTGACAGCCTGAAAGCTGTGTTAACCACAGCCCCGGTATTAGCCACACCTAATTACATAAAACCATTCAAGGTGATTAATGATGCAAGTGACGGGGTGTCGGTGCTGTGCTCTTACAGGAAGACAACAAGAAAATAGAAAGACCTATCAGATATTTTTCCAGGAAATTGAACAGTCATCAGCAGAACTATTTGACTGTTGAGGAGACTTTGAGCTTGGTGTTGGTGTTACAACCTTTCAATGTTTATGTTACCAGTAATGTATCTGAGACAATCACATACACTGATCATAACCCATTGAAGTTTGTGGAGAAATTTAAGGACAAATATTGCAGACTGTTTAGATGAAGCTTGTTGTTACAGCCAGTCGGTTTGAAAATTGTTCATGTGCCAGGATGGGGAAACATGATTGTTCTGACTTGGATGAGAAACAGAGGCATTTGGTGGCAGGAATAAATAAACTGAAACAGAATGGAGTAGTGCACACTTTCATGTCTATAGTCAATGTCATGTATATGGGTGTTTAATCGTACTTAAATTGTAAGATTAAGGGGTTTTAAAATAAAGCCATCTTTGGATATTGTTGGTTCATTTTTTTTAGGGGGGAGATGTGATGATGCTGTTCCTTTAACATGGTTGCCCTTGGGTATTTTTCAGAGTGGTGGTAAATGCACAGATTCCGATGTGTCTGGTATGAATGGGTTTTAGGGCCAATTTGGTTATAGCTAACAGATACTGCCTCAGGCTTTCAAATTAAAAAGAAAACACACGTACAACGAAAGAGGAGTGGCCAGTTCTCCCAGATCAGCCATCCTCGGGTTTGATTTGGCTTCAACAAGCAGTCAGTTTTTTTGAAGGCTGCTGGTCAAAGAAACAGCTCCATGCTGATCTCTCTCTCTCTCTCTCTCTCTCACTGTCATCTCTCCTGTAAGAACCTGTGTTTGATTTTACCTTTTTTTGCCAAGAGGGTATTTATGGGGATGTTGCAAGCATTTGGAACATCATCATTAAGTTGCGTTAGAGTTGATTGGGCTTTCAAATAGTTATGGTTTTGTAAATTTGGTTTTCTTTTGTTTGTGAATAAATAGATTCTGTTTTGTTTTAAATGGAATGGTTGAGCCAGCTGCTTCATTCCAGAGTGATCCACCCTATACCTGTTTAAAACAACCATAAACTTTAGGGTCTGGGCTACCCTCTTCAAACATTTTGAGGGGGGTCTGGCCTGGTCCATAGCAACACCCCCAATTGTTCAGCTACCTGGGAATCCATCATGTTGTTGCTGGCAGACAGAAAGCCTTTGCTAGCAATAGCTGGTCATGAGTCCTCAGACCAATCAGTTACATGTTGCTAGCCAAGGCTCCATTCCTACACGCCCACTGTTTGTCTACAACCCACCCACTAGTTTTCAAACTACTGCTGAATTATTGAGCCTACTCTTACTGACATCAAATAGATGTTTGATATTAAAAACCAAAAGAGGTGCAGGTGCTGTAAATCAGAGCCAATAACAGGAATTGCTGGAAAAAACTCAGCAGTCTGGCAGCATCTGTGGGGAGAACTCAGAGCTAATGCTTTGCATCAAGTGACCTTTCCTCAGATGCAAGTATTACACACAAGGCTACTTAACAAAATAATAGCCCATGGTGTTGGAGATAGCCAATCCTCTATCCAGGTTGGTATACTAAGAGTTGGGCTAAGGTGTGCCATTTCAGGATTACTGGTGAACAAGTGACAGAGATCACAGAGAGGCCATGGTTATTTATTAAGTATGCTAATGACTTGGATCAGGAAAGTGAATGTAATATCACCAAGTTTGTGGATGACACAAAAGCTGGGATCACAAGTGATAAGCATGGCACAGAGTCTGCAGAAGGATATCAAATAAGTGAACAGGCAAATTCTTGACAGATAGAGTACAATGTGGGAAAGTATAAGATTATATACTTTGGCTGGAAGAATAGAAGAGTTAAATATTATTTAGATGGAGAGAGATTGCAGAACAGATGGATTTCGTGGTCATCATGCAGGCATTACAAAAAGTTGTATCTAGTTTCATGTGGAAGAGGCTAGTAGGAGAGGTAGAAGGAAACTTGGCCTTGGTTTCAAATCGAATGGAGTATAAACATTGGGAATGAACAGGAATTACTGCAGACATTGAAAATCTGAAACAAAAACAGAAAATGCTAGAAAAACTCAGCAGATCCCATAACATCTCTGGAGAAGTCAGAACTGAAGAAGAGTCATTGGAATTGAAACGTTAATTCTGTTCCTGTCTTCACAGTTGAGTTTCTCCAGCAGTTTCTCCTGCTGAGTTTCTCCAGCAGTTGCTGTTTTTTATGTAACAAAAATCAAGAGGTTTTGCTAAAACTATACAAGGCAACAGATTTGATTATCTTATCAAAGAAAAATCTGATTTGATTTAATTTATTCTCACACGTACAGGGATACAGTAAGAAATATTATATAGCATGCTATTCAGACAGATCATACCTTACATAAGTATATCAGGGTAATATGGCAGAATACAGTGTTACAGCTACAGAAGTGCAGAGTAGGACCAACTCTAATAAATGAGAGGTCCATTCACTAGTCTGATAATAGCAAGGGAGAAGCTGTATATGGCACTGGAGGTAGTCCAGAGAAGATCCATTAGGCTGGGTCTGGGGATGGAGGAACTGTCATATGAAGACAGTTTGAATAGCTTGGGTTTGTCTTCATTGGAGTTTAGAAGACTGTGAACAGACCCCATTGAAACTTATAAGATTGTTAAAGGCATTAGTGGGTTAGTTGTGGAAAGAGAGTGAAGTACCAAAGGGCATAATCTCAGCGCAAGGAGTTGTCCATTTAATCCAGAACTGATAAGGAATTTCTTCTCTCAGAGGGGAACATATCTGTGGAATTCTTCAGTACAGAGGGCTGTCAATGTTGGGTTGTTAAGGATATTCAAAGCTGAGACAGACAGATTTTTAATCAGTGAGTGAATCAATGGTTGTGGATGAAAGAGCAATGAAGTGGAGTCAAGGAGAATTAGATCAGCCATGATATCATTGAAAGGCACAACAGACTTGATGGGCTGATAGGCATAGATCTGCTGCTATGTTTTATGGGCTCAAGGGCTATTCCAGATTTGCTCTGGACTAGTCTGTATTGCTCTAGATTGGTCTGGACTGGTCCATATTGGTACAGATTGGTCTGAACTAGTCTGTATTGCTCCAGATTGGTCTGAACTAGTCTGTATTGCTCCAGATTGGTCTGGACTAGTCTATATTGCTCCAGATTGGTCTGGACTGGTCTTAATGGAGCAGATTGGTCTGGACTGATCCGTATTGGTGCAGATTGGTCTAGTCTGGTCCGTATTGGTGCAGATTACTCTGGACTGGTCCGTATTGGTGCAGATTACTCTGGACTGGTCGGGATTGGTGCAAATTGGTCTAGCCTGGTCGGACTTGATGCAGGTTGATCTGGACTGACCCTTACTGGCCCTTATTGCTCCAGATTAGTCTGGACTGGTCGGGGTTGGTGCAGGTTGGTCTGGCGTGGTCCCTATTACTCCTGATTGGTCTGGATTGGTCTGTGCCCCTCCAGATTGGTCTGGACTGGTCTGTATCGGTACAGGTTGGTTTGGACTGGTCTGTATCGGTACAGGTTGGTCTGGACTGGTCTGTATCAGTACAGATTAGTCTGGACGGGTCTGTGTTGGTGCAGATTGGTCTGGACTGGTATGTGTTCGTACAGATTGGTCTGGTTTGGTCTGTATTGGTGCAGATTGGTCTGGACTCGTCTGTATTGGTGCAGATTGGTCTGGACTGGTCGGGGATGGTGCAAGTTGGTCTGGACTGGTCTGTATCAGTACAGATTAGTCTGGACGGGTCTGTGTTGGTGCAGATTGGTCTGGACTGGTATGTATTGGTGCAGATTGGTCTGGACTGGTCTGTATCGGTACAGATTGGTCTGGACTGGTCTGTATTGGTGCAGATTGGTCTGGACTGATCTGTATTGGTGCAGATTGGTCTGGACTGGTCGGGGATGGTGCAGATTGGTCCGGACTGGTCTGTGTTGGTGCAGATTGGTCTGGACTGATCTGTATTGGTGCAGATTGGTCTGGACTGTTCGGGGATGGTGCAGATTGGTCTGGACTGGTCTGTGTTGGTGCAGATTGGTCTGGACTGATCTGTATTGGTGCAGATTGGTCTGGACTGGTCTGTGTTGGTGCAGATTGGTCTGGACTGGTCTGTATTGGTGCAGATTGGTCTGGACTGGTCTGTATTGGTACAGATTGGTCTGGACTGATCTGTATTGGGGCAGATTGGTCTGGACTGGTTGGGGATGGTGCAGATTGGTCTGGACTGGTCTGTGTTGGTTCAGATTCATCTGGACTGGTCTGTATTGGTGCAGATTGGTCTGGACTGGTGTGTATTGCTGCAGGTCGGTCTGGATTGGTTCGTGCTGCTCCAGATTAGTCTGGACCGGTCGGGGGTGGCGCAGATTGGTCTGGACTGGTCTGTGTTGCTCCAGATTGGTCTAGCCTGGTCCTTGCTGCTCCAGATTGGTCTGGACTGGTCTGCATTGCCCCAGATTAGTCTGGACTGGTCTGCGTTGCTCCAGATTGGTCTGGACTGGTCTATATTGGTGCAGATTGGTCTGGACTGGTCTGTGCTGCTCCAGAATGGTCTGGACTGGTCTGTATTGCTTTAGATTGGTCTAGTCTGGTTGTATTGGTGCAGATTACTCTGGACTGGTCGGGATTGGTGCAAATTGGTCTAAACTGGTCGGGCTTGATGCAGGTTGATCTGGACTGGCCCTTATTGCTCCAGATTAGTCTGGACTGGTCGGGGTTGGTGCAGGTTGGTCTGGACTGGCCCTTATTGCTCCAGATTAGTCTGGACTGGTTGGGGTTGGTGCAGGTTGGTCTGGACTGGCCCTTATTGCTCTAGATTAGTCTGGACTGTTCGGGGTTGGTGCAGGTTGGTCTGGCGTGGTCCCTATTACTCCTGATTGGTCTGGATTGGTCTGTGCCCCTCCAGATTGGTTTGGACTGGTCTGTATCGGTACAGGTTGGTCTGGACTGGTCTGTATCGGTACACATTAGTCTGGACTGGTCTGTGTTGGTGCAGATTGGTCTGGACTGGTCTATATTGCTGCAGGTTGGTCTGGATTGGTTCGTGCTGCTCCAGATTAGTCTGGACTGTTCAGGGATGGTGCAGATTGGTCTGGACTGGTCTGTGTCAGTGCAGATTGGTCTGGACTGGTCTGTATCGGTACAGATTGGTCTGGACTGATCTGTATTGGTGCAGATTGGTCTGGACTGGTCTGTATCAGTACAGATTGGTCTGGGCTGGTCTGTATTGGTATAGATTGGTCTGGACTGATCTGTATTGGTGCAGATTGGTCTGGACTGGTCTGTATCAGTACAGATTGGTCTGGACTGGTCTGTATCAGCACAGATTGGTCTGGACTGGTCTGTATCGGTACAGATTGGTCTGGACTGGTCTGTATCAGTACAGATTGGTCTGAACTGATCTGTATTGCTGAAGATTGGTCTGGACTGGTCTGTATCAGTACAGATTGGTCTGGACTGGTCTGTATCGGTACAGATTGGTCTGGACTGGTCTGTATCGGTACAGATTGGTCTGGACTGGTCTGTATCGGTACGGATTGGTCTGTATCAGTGCAGATTGGTCTGGACTGGTCTTTATTGCTCCAGATTGTTCTGAATTGGTCCGTGCTGCTCCAGATTGGTCTGGACTGGTCGAGGATGGTGCAGATTGGTCTGGACTGGTCCATGTTGCTCCAGCTTGTTCTGGTCTGGTCCGTGCTGCTCCAGATTGGTCTGGACTGGTCATGGATGGTGCAGTCTCAGGGATAGTTGATGCAGTCTAACAGCTCTTGGTGAGTAACGTGCCATTCACAGAGGAACCTCGATTGTCTGAAGGACATGAGTGGGCAGTATTTCATTCAGTTTAATCGAATTCCAGATAATCAAATGCTAGATAATCAAGGTTCATCTGTTGTGTGGATAGTCACATTAACAGGTCAGTTGTAGATCATCTGGTAATTGGAATGTTTAATCAAACAAACTCCAAGACCACATTATAATGAATGCTGATTTCAGGGTAATTGAGGAACCTCTTCAGCTATGGCTGTGTTCCTGATTTGCCTGATTTTGACCTGAAAGCACTGATGTCATTTCTGTGCTCAAACAGCAATCCCTATCCAGCTCCCTGTGTCAATGACTTCTTCAACAATCCAGTTTTGTACCAGACTGCAATCTCGTATCCTATGTAATTGCCCAGGGTTGTAATATTATTGCAATATTCTTGGACTGTGTATGTGTGTGTTCAGTGTTGGCTAGTTTTCCCTGTTGGGATGTGTCATTTCTTTATTTATTGAGCTGGGTTTTAGAAATAAAGAAAAACAATATAGAAACACAGAATAAAGGAGGAGGCCATTTGGCACTTTGAACCTACTCCTCCACCCTCAGAAGAAATTCCTCCTCATCTCTATCAAATGGATAACCCTTATTCGCACTTTATGCGTCCTGGTCCTCAACTCTTCCATGGTTGATTATCCAACGTAGTCCTCTGTTCCTGCTTCCTCCCCACAGGTGATCCCTTTCGCCCTAAGAATTATACCAACCTCTCTTAACAATGTTCAATGTTTTGGCCTCAGCTTCCTGTGGCAGGGAACTCCAGGTTCACCACTTTGGCTTCCGAAAGAATGGAGGAGAACACCACCCCCCCACCCCCCAACCCATCCACAGAACTGAGGTTGAGAGGATGGAGAGTGTCAAGTTAATCGGAGTGACGGTAACTGACAACCTGCCCTGGACCTCCCACATAGGTGTGATAGTCAAGAAGATACAACAATTTCTTCAGGCAGCTCAGGAAATTTGGTTTCACCAACCTTTCCAGATGCATCACTTGGACCATACTGACCAGGTACATAACGGCCTGGTAGGCAACTGCTCTAGCCAGGCCCATGGGAAACTACAGGAGGCTATGTGCCAAGCCCAGACCATCATGGAAGCCAACCTTCCATCTTTGGACCCCATTTACATGGCTTGCAGCCACGGATAGGCTGCCAATACCATCAAAGACCCATTGTGCCCCGGTAATGATCTCCTACAACCTCTTCCATCAGGCAGGATGTACAGAAGCCTGAACACACGCACCAGCAGGTTCAGGAACAGCTTCTTCCCAGACTGATGAATGGACTCACTAGCCTCTAGTAATGCTGACCTTGCCTAGTGCACGCCCTGTGCGATATAACCTCTGTCTAAGTCTTTTTGATCTGTACATCTTTGCTTGCTATGATCTGCCTGTAGTGCTTGTAAATAAAGTTTTTCACTGTAATTCAGTACACATGACAATAAATAAATAAATCCAATCTCTAGATGAAGAAATTCCTCTTCATTTCAGTCCTAAATGCCTACCATTTATGTCTAGACTGTCAGCTCTAGATTTTAACGCCTTGGTCACTGAGAACTCCCCCGCAGTGCATACCCTGTCTAGTCCTGTTAGAATATTATACATTTCTATGAGATTCCTCCCTTATTGTTCTAACTCACATGAATATAGTCTTAATTGATCCAGTCTGTCCCTGTATGTCAGTCCTGTCATCCCAGGAATCCGGGTTTGTTGCAGAGTTGCTCACTGTTTGAAGATGGAGCTACAGTCTCGTTGAGAAACAGTCACTTCCCAGTCGAAGAAGGATTCACTTGCCCAGTGTTTCATTAATAATAAAGAACATTTTTCCATGAATAGATTGCAATGAAATATTAACCATGGCCAGTTCCTGCTACATTGTGATTTTTGCAGCAATGGATATTTGAAAGATTATTTCAGGATCAGTGTTGGCTGCTTTTGCTGATCTTTATGGAGTATAATTTTTAAAAAATTATTTTGTATTAGAAGTATTAGAAGGATACATTTGAACACTACAGAAGACGTTTTAGCAGGGGTCTCAGTTTCTGCCCCACCACCAAACTGGACCCAATGGGTCTTCCAGCAGACACAGAGGAATTCACCAAAACCAAGGAGACTTGAGGAATTCTTTCACAGAGATCCGTAGAGGAGCAACCAAAGAAGGAGTCAACTTGGAGCCCACCGGAGGGCTGCTGCCCTGAGCTTGACATGTATGCTCAAACTGTCAGGGAATGTGTAAATGCCAGGTTCATCAGCCACACCCACAAAGTAAAGCAAAACATCACCTGATCACAGCACAATGCCACCCATGTTCTCAAAACCAATCACAACATTGTCATCAAACCAGCAGATAAAGGAGGAGCCGTTGTTGGTCTGATGGTGGGGGTGCGACATGGTGGCTCAGTGATTAGCACTGCTGCCTCACAGCGCTAGGGACTCAGGTTCAATTCCAGCCTTGGGCGACTGTCTATGTTGAGGTCAATTCCCGGAATGGTGGGACTATCTTATGCTGAAAGATTGGAGTGACTGGGCTTGTATACCCTTGAGTTTAGAAGACTGAGAGGGGATCTGATTGAGACGTATAAGATTATTAAAGGATTGGACAGTCTGGAGGCATGTT
Source organism: Chiloscyllium punctatum (assembly GCF_047496795.1). Lineage (NCBI taxonomy): Eukaryota > Metazoa > Chordata > Chondrichthyes > Orectolobiformes > Hemiscylliidae > Chiloscyllium > Chiloscyllium punctatum. The sequence goes on from NC_092751.1 coordinate 110,396,165, forward strand.
TCCGCTGATGGGTGATTCCCGAACCAGAGGACACAGCTTAAAAATAAGGGGTAAGCCACTTAGAACAGAGTTGAGGAGAAACTTCTTCACCCAGAGAGTGGTGGGTGTATGGAATGCTCTGCCCCAGAAGGCTGTGGAGGCCAAGTCTCTGGATACTTTCAAGAAAGAGTTGGATAGAGTTCTCAAGGATAGTGGAATCAAGGATTATGGGGGTAAGGCAGGAACAGGATACTGATTGAGGATGATCAGCTACGATCATAATGAATGGTGGTGCTGGCTCGAAGGGCAGAATGGCCTACTCCTGCACCTATTGTCTATTGAGTTTGCACGTGCTCCCCGTGTCTGTGTGGGTTTCCTCTGGGTGCTGTGGTTTCCTTCCACAATCCAAAGATGTGCAGGTCAGATGAATTGACTATGCTAAATTGTCAATCGTGTTTTAGGGATGTGTAGGTTAGGTGCATTAGTCAGGGTAAATGTAGAGTAATACAGTCGGGAAATGGGTGTGAGTGGGTTACTCTTCGGAGGGCCGGTGTGGACTTGTTGGGCCGAAGGGCCTTTTTCCACACTGTAGGGATTCTGATTCTAAATAAAAAGAACAGATTACTGCAAGAAAGTGTACCAGCAACCAAGCACACTACAGGCAACTATCGGCCGGTCTGACCAAACAGCACACCTGTGAACTAAACACATTGATCAGGACTTTGGATCCAGTCCTTCAGAATTCCCTACACACTCTCATCCCATGTACTTCTCGTGTAGGCGACTACTGCTGCCTTCCAAAGATACACAAAGCCAACACACCGGGACGTCCCACCGTATCGGGTAATGGGACCCTGTGTGAGAACCTCTCCGGCTATGTCGAAGGCATCTTGAAACCCATCGCAAAGGGGACCCCCAACACAATAGATTTCTTACAGAAACTCAGCACCCACGGAACATTCCTCGTCAATGTTTCCGCACTCTACACCAGCATCCCCCACAAGGATGGCATCGCGGCAACAGCCTCAGTACCCAACACCAACAACCGCCGATCTCCAAACACCATCCTACAACTCATCCGCTTTATCCTCAACCACAACATTTTCACCTTTGACAACCAGTTCTTCATCCAGACACATGGAACAGCCATGGGGACCAAATTTGCACCCCAATATGCCAACATCTTTGTGCACAGGTTCGAACAAGACTTCTTCTCTATGCAGGATCTCCAACCAACATTGTACACCAGGTACATTGATGACATTTCCTTCCTCTGGACCCATGGTGAGGAGTCACTGATAAAACTACACAGTGACATCAACAAGTTTCATCCCACCATCAAACTCACCATGGACTAATCTCTACTATCTGTCTCATTCTTGGACACATGCATCTCCATCAAGGATGGACACCTTAGCACCACACTCTACCACAAACCCACAGACAACCTCACAATGCATCACTTCTCCAGCTTCCACCCAAAACATATTAAAACAGCCATCCCCTATGGACAAGCCCTACGCATACACCGGATCTGCTCAGATGAGGAGGAACGTGACGGGCACCTGGAAGTACTCAGGGATGTCCTCACAAAGACGGGGTATGATGCTCAACTCATTGACCACCAGTTCCAACATGCCACAGCAAGGAACCCTAATGACCTCCTCAGGAAACAGACACGTGCTGCAACCGACAGAGTACCCTTCGTTGTTCAGTATTTCCCGGGAGCTGAAAAATTACGCCACGTTCTTTGTGACCTGTAACACATTATCAATGAGAATGAGCACCTCACCAAGACCTTCCCCACACCTCCACTACTTGCCTTTAAACAACCGCCAAACCTCAAACAGATCATTGTTTGTAGCAAACTGCCTGGCTCTCAGGACAACTCCATACAACCCTGTCATGGTAGGTGTTGCAAGACGTGTCAGAGTGTGGACATAGATACCACCATTACATGTGGGGACACCTCCCACCTTGTACACTGCAGGTCCTCATGTGACTCAGCCAACATGTTATATCTCATACGCTGCAGGCAAGGATGCCCTGGGGTATGGTACATTGGGGAAACCGAGCAAAGGCTACGACAACGGATGGATGGGCACCGTACAACAATCAACAGACAGGAGGGTTCCCTCCCAGTTGGGGAACACTTCAGCGGTCCAGGACATTCAACCTCGGACCTTCGGGTGACCATCCTCCAAGGTGGACTTCGGGACAGGCAGCAGAGAAAAATGGCTGTGCAGAGGCTGATAGCTCAGTTCAGTACCCATAGGGAGGGCCTCAACCGGGCCCTTGGGTTCATCTCACATTACAGGTGACCCCACTAGACTATAGACACCTACACACACACTCACTCACATCCATCCACACAAACACACGCACGTGCCACACACACAGACACACAATTTTGTGGGGTGAATTTGTACTTGCAGAATTACATTTTATTTTGCTCAAAAACTGCATGAATCCATGTAAGATTCTGTAAATCCCTTTTTTAGAAATAGAATCAGTCTGAACATTGGGGCACAGACAGACAGACAGACTTTAACCTCACAACTTCAATGCATTATCTGAGCTGACAGGGCGCCTATTGTCAAAGATCACTTGAGAATGTATCTTTAAAAAAAGTTCTGGGATTTACATATGAAAGAACTGAAACCAACATGGTCATTCTGAAAGATAAGAAATGTAACAAACAATCCAGGTCTTTTTCAGTATGTCATTTCAGTTACGTCACATTGTAAACATTTACTATAAATTCTGTGTCTTACGATCTTAAATTCCACAACCACCTGAGGAAAGAGCAGTGCTCCAAAAGCTAGTGCTTCCAATTAAAGCTGTTGGACTATAGCCTGGTGTTGTGTGATTTTTAACTTTGTACACCCCAGTCCAACACCGGCATCTCCAAATCACAAATACAGAAGACTAGATAACCTGAACCAATCTAAGAAGAAGGAGTTTACAATCTGATGCTATAGTGAGTTGTGAACTATTCACTGAGCTTTCTAAAAACAGAGCAATACAATTTAATTCCCAGCCTCTGCTGAACTGAGTCAAATCAGAAGAGAGAGAGAGAGATGGAATGAAACGAGAGGAAGTGAATAGCAGAATGGGAGGGCCAGGTGACCTCAATGCAGGGAGTCAGCCTGTTGTTTTATTGTCCGTCAGTGACCTTTGCTCTCTGCTCACTTTCTCAGGCTGTTATTCTGAAGCTGCCACTTCTCACATGCACATTAATTGGAGTGAGTGCAGGCCCTGTGTGAATATCAGGGCAGCTTGAAGATCAAACACAAGAGAAAGCTGCCAGAGCAAACAAATCTCTGAGGCCACATGAAAGGAGAATGTCTGCGTTGACTTTCAAAAGAGCAACAAATTCAGTCAGGGGCAGTTCAAGGAGGGGTGGGGGGAAGGGGCTGTAATCTCCGAAACAGACCTTGCCTGACAGCATTCTGGGAAATTAGAATGAACACAAAAACAAATATGATTTGTTCACCCGGCTCTAAAAGATATTTTCACCTGAAAATCAGATCCCATTGAAAGTATTGTGGGCAGAATAAGTAAAGTTTTATTTGATGCATGGCTTCCTCCAATGACACTTGCAGATTCATTTCCCTTGTTGGTATTTTATCTTTTCTGTCTGCAGGGAAAACCAATTCAAGCCAACACCAAAACTGTATTTTCTCTTTACTCATTCCAGTCCACAGAATTCCTTCTTTATTGTCTCTCACTCTGCCTTTAACTGTTCACAAAACGTCACTCTTTCATCATGTTCTTCATCATCTGCCTTAGGACAAAGTAGGTTAGGGTATAGTAGGTTAGGGTATAGTAGTTAGTGTATAGTAGGTTAGGGTATAGTAGTTAGTGTATAGTAGGTTAGGATAGAGTAATTTAGGATTAGTGGTGCTGGAAGAACACAGCAGTTCAGGCAGCATCCAACGAGCAGCGGAATCGACGTTTCGGGCAAAATTGCCTGAAACGTTGATTTCGCTGCTCGTTGGATGCTGCCTGAACTGCTGTGCTCTTCCAGCACCACTAATCCAGAATCTGGTTTCCAGCATCTGCAGTTATTGTTTTTACCTAGAGTAATTTAGGGTATAGTAGGTGAGGTGAAAGTGGCTCCAGATGCTGGAGATCAGAGTTAAGATTAGTGTGGTGCTGGAAAAGCACAGCAGGTCAGGCAGCATCTGAGGAGCAGGAAAATCAACATTTCGAGCAAAAACCCTTTATTAATGACTTGGAAGAGGGAGTCGAAGGGTGGTTCAGTAAATTTGCAGATGATACGAAGGTTGGTGGAGTTGTGGATAGTGAGGAGGGCTGTTGTCAGCTGCAAAGGGACTTAGATATGATGCAGAGCTGGGCTGAGGAGTGGCAGATGGAGTTCAACCCTGTCAAGTGTGAGATTGTCCATTTTGGAAGGACAAATAAGAATGCGGAATACAGGGTTAACAGTAGGGTTCTTAGTAAGGTGGAGGAGCAGAGAGATCTTTGGGTCTATGTTCATAGCTCTTTGAAAGTTGCCACTCAGGTGGATAGAGCTTGTAAGAAGGCCTATGGTGTATTAGCGTTCATGAGCAGAGGGATTGAATTCAAGAGTTGTGAAGTGATGTTGCAGCTGTACAGGACCTTGGTTAGGCCACAATTGGAGTACTGTGTGCAGTTCTGGTCGCCTTACCAGGATGTTGCCTGGAATGGAGAATAGGTCGTACGAGGATAGGTTGAGAGTGCTAGGCATTTTCTCATTGGAACGGCAAAGGATGAGGGGTGGCTTAATAGAGGTTTATAAGATGATCAGGGGAATAGATAGAGTAGACAGTCAAAGACTTTTTCCCTGGGTACAACAGAGTGTTACAAGCGGACATAAATTTAAGGTGAAGGGTGGAAGGTATAGGGGGGATGTCAGGGGTAGGTACTTTACCCAGAGAGTGGTGGGGGCATGGAATGCGCTGCCTGTGGGAGTGGCAGAGTCAGAATCATTTGTGACCTTTAAGCGGCAATTGAATAGGTACATGGTTGGGTGCTTAAGCTAGGACAAATGTTGGGCACAACATTGTGGGCCGAAGGGCCTGTTCTGTGCTGTATTGTTCTATGTTCCATGTTCTATCAGGAATGAGGCTGGGAGCCTCGGTGGTGGAGAGATTTTCTCTGTTCTCTGGGACACCCGCACCAATCAACCCCACCGGCCCATGGCTGAACATTTCAACTCCCCCTCCCACTCTGCCGAGGACATCCAGGTCCTGGGCTTCCTCCATCGCCACTCCCTTACCACCCAACGCCTGGAGGAAGAACGTCTCATCTTCTACCTCGATGGGCGGCACGGTGGCACAGTGGTTAGCACTGGTGTCTCACAGCGCCTGAGACCCGGGTTCAATTCCCGCCTCAGGCGACTGACTGTGTGGAGTTTGCACGTTCTCCCCGTGTCTGCGTGGGTTTCCTCCGGGTGCTCCGGTTTCCTCCCACAGTCCAAAGATGTGCAGGTCAGGTGAATTGGCCATGCTAAATTGCCCGTAGTGTTAGGTAAGGGGTAGATGTAGATGTCGGGGTAGGGGTATGGGTGGGTTACGCTTCGGCGGGGCGGTGTGGACTTGTTGGGCCGAAGGGCCTGTTTCCACACTGTAAGTAATCTAATCTAATCTAAAAAAAACACTTCAACCCCATGGAGTCAATGTGGACTTCACCAGTTTCCTCATTTCCCCTCCCCTGACCTTACCCCAGTTCCAACCTTCCAGCTCAGCACCATTCTCATGACCTGTCCCACCCGTCAATCTTCCTTCCCACCTATCCGCTCCACTGTCCTCTCCGACCTATCACCTTCATCCCCATCCCCATTCACCTCTTGCCCTCTCAGCTACCTTCTTCCCAGCCCCACCCTCCCTCCCATTTATCTCTCCACCCCCGAGGCTCCCAGCCTCATTCCTGATGAAGAGCTTTTGCCCGAAACATCGATTTTCCTGCTCCTTGGATTTTCCTGATGTGCTTTTCCAGCACCACTCTAATCTATAGTAAATTAGGGTGTAATTGTTTAGGTTATAGTTAGGGTATAAACTCCATTAAGGCCTCAAGATAAATGCAACTTTATGTTCCTGACTTTGGGAATGATAGGAGAATTTTCTTCATCTAGTAAATGGTGAGCCTGTGGAATTCTCAAAACAGAGGCCAAAACAGTGTCTGATTTTAAGTGGGAGTTGGAAATAGCAGTTGGCCTAAAGGGATTAAAGGATATTGAAGAATAGAGGGAACAGGGGACTAAGGTTTTTTTAGGTCAGACGAATAGATTAGATTCCCTACAGTGTGGAAACAGGTTCTTCAGCCCAACCAGTCCACACCGACCCTCTGAAATGTTTCACTGCTGTTATGCAGTTCCCCAACTTGCATATCTCTGTGTCTACCTCCTGTCCACGTTCAGTTGATCTGTAGACGACACCTATTTGTGTATTGGCTTGTTTAAATTATCTTCATCTAAGTGGATGCTATTCTCATCTTGCTGATGACTATATCCCTTCCTTGTATTTGTTAGGGATAACTATAGGTCCCCTCCACTTGCCTCCTCTCTAGACTATTTGCTGCAGGAAGAGTAACTGAGCAAAGCATTGTTCAGAAATGTCATCAGCACTTAAATTATGTTACTTAGAAAATAAGAGTCCTTCTTTGGAATCTACTCCATTGTTCATTCTAACCATCTCCTTGTATCACAGAGTGTGACATACCTACAGAGATCTATTTTAAAATAAAATTGATTTGCAGATGGAAGCAGTAAATAATTTGAATAAACTCATAATTGATGCTTTATTCTGTAATTAATCCTTACAAATTTGCAATGGAGTTTTTCATTTCTCTGACAAATATATTTTGCAATTAAACACATTTGCTTATGTAAATTCTATTTGACTAATGGAACTAAGAGGGTGAAATTACTTAGTATTCGTCACTATCTCTGGGATAAATGCACAGCTCAGACCTAAACAACATCCCATTCAAATCTGTGATGACCCTGTGTTAACCTCGGTTCTACCTGATCTACTCCATGTTAGTCAAGGCAAGCCTTGGTACCAAGATCCCTACACTGACCCAGCTGCCCATTTGGAAAGCAAATGATCCAGATATTGGCTGAGGAGTGGATTGGTCAGTGCTGTGACTAGTTGCACTAAATAGCCAATGAGCAGTTCTTAGATGGAGGAGGGTGATATGTTGCTCAGGATATGAAGATGATCCATTGAGTCCTGACCTGTGCCCACAACCAAACTGTCTAGTAGAAGGTCAGGGGTCAATCACTGCTCACATCAAGTCTGATTGATATGAATAGTTGGAAACAAGTATCTGTGTGAAAACGTTGGAGTGATATCGAACAACACAACCCAGTATTGCACAGAATCAAATCTGATCTGAGAGCTTAGATAATTGATGTATTTTATGTACTCGGTGTGTATGCTACGGGCTGATAAAAAATGGCACAAGGTTAAAATTATTTGTTGTGAATTTTGACATTTTTCATTAAATATGCCAAGTTTATACTTGCTTCAATTTGTTGTTCAGCTCCTGCAGGAGTTCACAGACTGACTTTAACAGAAAATTATACCTTTGTGCTTCTCAACATTCTAATCAAAAACGACCTGGATTCTGGGAGAATGGGATCACCAACTTGTACTTGCACAATGAGAATGGTTTAAAGGGAGGATCTGAATGCACAAGAGGACATATCAAGGAAGGAATCACAAAGGGGTTATTATGGTTAAAAGCAAAACCACTAAATGTGCAGCAAAAGGAGAAGATTGTTGTGGTCACAAATTGGCATTATGTGTGGAGTTAAAGACTGGGAAGGCAGTTCAGATGTCCCTGTCCACAGGGTTTGCTGTGGACAGGGATCCTTATGCAAACCAGAACTGTGTTTCTCAGTCTCCCTCCTCCAGATGCTTTCACTTGTTTGTAAAAGGCACAGGGTGACTGGCTCACACTTATAAAGGTCTCTGACATATCGATTTTCAAAAAAATACAGCTGACAGTAACTGATGAGGGAAATAAACTGGCTCTCTTCAGGCTCCAGAGACTTGTTACTGCAGAGCAAAAACAACTCATTTCCTTCAGAGGTTCAATGGCTTTCCCCGAGAACATTCATGCCCCAAGCTTTTCAACTACCTGGAAGCCGATCACATTGTTGCTAGCAGGGAGGAGGCCTTTGTCACTAATAACTGCTCACTAGCTGTTAGCCAAAGCTCCAGATTGCCCGTAGCCAAGTTTCCCCAAGCAGCTGTGTAAACAGTACTAAAATGAGGGTCAGGCGACTGTTGGAAAATGTGCAATGATTCATGATTTTTTAAAGAAAGTTATTTTCCTATTTCTGTACACAACCAAAAATACTAAGAAATAAAAAAAGTTATGCTTCCACCCTTAAAAAATGAAATAATATATCAAAAGTGTATTTTAAATCAAAATATGTTACAAAAACAACAGTTCATTAATCGTGGGTGACTTTAATCTTTGCGCAGAGTGGGTTAGTTAGATTGGTAGTCCGATTGCATTTGGGACAGTTTCCTGAAACAGCACATTGTGGATCCAACTAGGGATCCGGCTATTTTGGATCTGGTGATATGGAATGACACAGGTTTAATAAATTATGTCTGAGTAAAAAATTCCCGAGGAACCAGTGACCATAACAGGGTAGAGTCCAGTATTCGGTCTGAGATGGAAGATACTGGATCAGAAGCAACTGTGCTCAGCTTTAAAAAGAAGGCAATTATAAAGGAATGATGGCAGAGCTGCTTGGAGTAGACTGGGGAAGGACGGTTCAGACCAAAAAAATGACAGATGTTTAAGAAAACAATTCATGGCTCGCAACAAAGACATATCCCAGTTTTGGAAAGGGGTAGCAAAGTTAAGGATAGCATCAGAGTGAAAGAAAACAAGGTTAGTGTAAGAGAATTGGAAACGTTTTGAAAAAAGCAAAAAAAGGTGACCAAAAACATAACAGTGAGAAAAGGTAAACTTTGGGAGTAAGCCAGCAAGCAATATTAAGATTAAGAGCCAGAACCTTTTTGTATATTTAAAGAAGGAAGAGAGAAACCAAAGTGAAGTTTTGGCCCCTTAGAGGGAGTGGGGCTGGGGAAATAATAATGCAGAATCAGGAAACGGCACAGGAGTTGAAGAAATACTCTGCATCAGTCTGCAGAAGAAAATGCGACACAACATTCCAAGATTAATAAATAAACAAGGGCAAGGGGCAAGAAGAGGAGAGGTAGTAAATACTCACCAGAGAAAAAAGGTGCTAGGGAAACAAATGGGGCTCAGGTTCCCTAAGTCCTCTGGGCTGCATCCTAAAATACTGAAGAAAGGAGGTACAGAAATGCACTGGGAGTAATCTTCCAAGAATCCTTAGATTTTGGAAAAGTCCCAGAGGACTGAAAAATTGCCAGTGTAACATTATTATTTAAAATGGTACAGAAATAATAAACAGGCAATTATAGTCGGTTAGCTTAATATCTATTTTGGGGAAAATGTCTATGATTAAGGGTGTAATGACAGTATTTATAAACATTTAATACGGCCAGGAGAGTCAACATGTCATCATATCTGAGAAATGAACTGGAATTATTGAACTAACAAACAGGATAGATAAAGGAGAAGGTGTAATAAAGTTGGATTTTCAGAATTTGATAATGTACTACACATAAGGCTGCTTAATAAGGCAGGAGCCCATGGTGTTGGAGATAGTATATTAAACTGGACAGGGGAGTAGGGATCAGGCAGGGGTGCATTTTCAGGATGGCAATCTGTAGCTAGTGGAGTGCCACAGGGATCAGTGCTAGGGCCACAATTATTTACAATATATTAATGATTTGGATGAGGAAATTGAATCGAAGAGTGCGGTGCTGAAAAAGCACAGCAGGTCAGGCAGCATCCAAGGAGCAGGACACTGATGAGGGGCTTATGCTTGAAACGTCGAGCAGGAGAATCAAAGTTTCAAGCATAAGCCCTTCATCAGTCTCCTGCTCCTTGGATGCTGCCTGACCTGCTGTGCTTTTCCAGTACCACCCTCTTTGACTCTGATCTCCAGTACCTGCAGTCCTCACTTTCTCCTCCCTGGGAGCTTGAATACCAAGTTTATAAATAACAAAAATAGAAGGAAAGGCAAATGGTGAGGATGACTCAAGGAGTATGCAGAGATATATACACACAGGATTAACAAGTGGGAAAGTGTAAGCTTATGTGGTTTGACAGGAAGAGTAGAGGAAGTGACCATTATTTAAATAGAGAAACACTGTAGACAGCCATAGCAGAGAGGGATTTGGGAGAAGTTGGTCATGAATCACAAAAAGCTATCATCTAAATTCAGTGGGTAATAGGGAAGGCAAATGGAATGTTGGCCTTTATTTCAAAAGGGAATAAAGTATTAAAATAAAGTCTTGCCAAAACGATTCAAGGCGCTTGTCAGACCATAACCGGAATAGTGTGAGCAGTTTTAGGATCCTTATCTAAGAAAAAGGTATCTGGTATTGGATGCAGTCCAGAGAATGTGCACTCGGCTGATCCCATGTACAGAGGAAGGGACTGTCACATGAAAACAGACTGAGTAGGTTGGGCCTGTACTCACTGGAATTTGGAAACGGCTTTGAGAGATCTTTACAGGGCAGACAGCACGACTGCTTCCCCTTGTGGGAGAATATAGGACCAGAGGGTATCAGCTCAGATGAACATGTTACTTAAGGTGGAGATGAGGAGGAACTCCTTCTTGCCGAAGGTAGTAAATCTGTGAAATACTTTACTGCAGGGGATTGTCGATGCTGGATCATTAAAAATCTATTTTAACACTGAATATACTTAACCAGTAAGGGAATCAACTGTTATAGAGAAAAGGCTGAAAAGTCGAGTTGAAGATTATCAAATGAGCCATCATCTCTTTGAATGGCAGTGCTGTCTCCAGATGGTAGATGGGGTCTATCAATAAACACATCGAGTTAGACCCCATCTAGCAACCCTTGAGAAAAGGAACAGGAAGTGACTTCACCACAGGAAATGGCATCACCAACCCAAAGAAACCCAAACATATAGATAGAAAGCAGGAATTGTTAGCAGTGTTTCACCTGAGGCCCACTGAAGTCGTTACCTAATAGGGTGACGAAACGTCTGGAAAGAACCTTCCAGTTCAGCGCGCAAACCTATATCCAAAACTTTTAACTTATTTCACAACATTTCACACTTGAGACAAAGCATCTATAATTACATTACCTTTTCCAGCAATGTGCATAATCATTACAATAAACATTTGTAACAAAACAGTACATCTGAATCATCTCACATTGCCAGTTTGAATCTTTTCAGTCAAGGCTTTAGACCATGGTCAGTGTAACTGTGGGTTTCCTTGTTTCCATGTGCTTCAAAGTGTGAAAACCTGCAATAATCCCAAGGTCTCCCACTCCCACAGTACTGCATCCTATAGGGATTTAGTTTATGGGAGTACTATTTCACTGGCTCCTCTATTCCTGACTCATCATCTGTGACAAGACTGTACCTTCTCTCAGATCACCAGCATTAATCTCTCCATGTTGAAAAGGTCTGGAAAAAACAGGGTCAGCCAACAATGATTCACTTATTCAGACTGCCTTCAGCTTCTCAAAGGCTGCCTATGAACCAACCCTGTTTGACTTGTTTCTTTATTAAAGGTGTTGTGCTATTTCTTATAATGTTCCTGAATCCTCACTGCCTCCATTTCAAATCACCTTTGGCCAACAGCTCCAGACTCTTAACAATTCACTTTGGGAGTATACACTGAAAGTCCAGTTCCACTCTGCCACAATGATCACATTTTAAAAAGACCTTTTTAAAAATGTGTAAAATTCCTTAATTTACCTTATATTTCAAAGTAGGTTGATAGAAACGCAGACCACATTTACTATTTATTATATATAAATAAATTCTAGCTACAGATAAATAATTATGAGGCATCAATGTCTAACCCATACTAGTTCCACAGAATCATAGAGCAGTAGGCCATTCGACCCTTTAAGCCCACCTGATATTTACTGTGATCATGGCTGCTTTTCCAACTCTATAGCCTGTTCCTGCTTTCTGCCCCCACCCCCTTTGAAACCCTTTTGCTACAAACCCTAACTGCCTCCTCCAATGTTTTGGCCTCAAATGCTTTCTGGGCCACAGGCTTACCACTTAGTGAAAAAATTCCCATGATCTCAGTCCTTAAAGATTTACCCATTTTATCCTTAGTCACCCCCTGATTCTGGACTCTTTGTTCATTGGGAATGTCCTTCATTGATTACCCTGTCTAGTCCAAGCAGAATGATATAGGTTTCTATAAATCCCACCTCCCCACCATCATTCTTCTAAACACCAGGAAATATAGACCAAACTGATCCAGTCTCTCTTCAAACATCTGTCCTGCCATTCCAGCAATCAATCTGGTAAACCTCCCTCCATAGCCAGAGCATCCTTCCTCGGTCAAGAAAACCCAAACTGCACACAATATTCCAGGGTGTGGTCTTCCCAAGGCTCCTGTACAATTGCAGCAAAACATCCTGTGCCTGTATTAACATCCTCTCGCTATGAAGGCCAACACACCATTTGTCTTCTTCACTACCTGCTCCAGCTGCACACTTACTTTCAGCAATTGGTGCATGAGGATACCTGGTCCCAGGGCAACTCCCCTTCCCTAATACATTGCTATTCAGATAATAATCTGCCTTCCTGTGTTTGCTATTCAATGTAGATAGCCTCACATTTATCTACATCATACTGCATCTGCCATACATTTACTCATTCACTTCGCCTGTCCAAGTCATACTGAAGCATCTCTGCACCCTCCTCATTGCGCTCCCTCTCACCCAGCCTTGGGTTATCTGGAGTTCTGGAGATATTACATTTAGTTGCCTTGTCCAGATCATGTGTCTACATTGTGATTGGCTGAGGGCCAAGCACTGATTCCTGCAGAATCCCACAAATTACTGCCTGCCACTTGGGGGAGAAAGGCCCGTTTGTTTCTTCTTTTTGTTTCCTGTTTCCATACCAGTGCACTACTCATCAATCTAATCAAAATTCTAATCCCCCTGAAAATCTACACACACAGACAGACAACAATAAAAACATGGCTCTGAAGGATGGATGGCAAGAGTGGGAAGGCAGTTCAGTCATCCCTACCTACACACTTTGCTGAGATGGTTTTTTTCATTAATTCACAGGATGAAGGCGTCACTGGCAAAGCCAGCATTTCTTGCCCATCCCTAATTGCCTGAAGGGCAGTTAAAAGTCAACCACATTGCTGTGGGTCTGGCAAGGATGGCAGTCTCCTTCCCCAAAGGACATTAGGGAACCAGATAGAATTTTCAAACAATTGATAATGATTCATGGTCATCACCAGATTCTTAATGAATTCAAATTCCATTACCTGCCATGGCAGGATTCAAACCCAGTGCCCAGAACATTTCAGTCTCTGGATTACAGTCCAGTGATAACATCACTCGGCCATTGTCTCCCCTTACGCCAATCAGAACTCTTTGTTTCTCAGTCTCCTCCAGATATTTTCACTTGTTTTCAAGAGGCACAGGGTGGATAGCTCACATTTATCCAGGTCTTGGATGTCTCAGTTAAAAGACTCAGCTAACAGCAGCGAAAAGGGAAATATCCTGCTCTGTTTAGGCTTTTACTGCAAAGAAAAAAACAGCACCTCTCCTCCAGTGGTCCATTCACACTCCGAACTGTTCAACCACCTGGGAGTCAATCATGTTGTTGGCAGAGAGAAAGCTTTTGTTAACAATAGCTGGTCACTGGTCCACAGACCAATCAGTTACTTGTTGCTAGCCAAATACACACTCCTTGGTTCCAGTTTGATTACAAGTTATTCACTACGGCTGAAACAAGCAGCTGTGTAAACATTACTTATAATGAGGGTCAGGCAACTTGTTTTTTAAAAAGTGCAGTGATCCTTTTTGATTTTTGAAACAGACCATTTTCCTTCTCAGACCAACAAGGTATAGTCTTTAAAGCCAAGATTTAAACATAAGGAAGAAAAACTAAAGGTGAGAGGTGGAAAGTTTAAGGGAGATACACGCTGCAAGTACTTCACACAGAGGGTGGTGGGCGTTTGGAATGCGTTTCCAGCAAAGGTGGTAGAGGCAGGCACGGTAGATTCATTTAAGATGCGTCTGGACAAATGCATGAGTAGGGGGGGAGCAGAGGGATACAGATGCTTAGGAATTGACCGACAGGTTTAGACAGTACATTTGGATCAGCTCAGGCTTGGAGGGCCGAAGGGCCTGTTCCTGAGCTGTAAATTTTCTTTGTTCTTTATTCTTTAAATAATTGGAATAAATGCCTGTGGGATAAATATGAACAAACCTTGCAAGGGATAACTGCAGTCAGCCTGACTGTTCTGAAGAAGAGTCACTTGGCTCAAAACATGACCTTTGCTTTCTCTCCACATAGATGCAGCCAGACCTGCTGAGTTTCACCAGTGATTTCTGTTTTGTATTTCAGATTTCCAGCATTTGCAGTTATTTGCTTATTACAGCAAGACTTTACAGAATATTGTCCCACAAGATCACACTGCATGTGATTAAAGTGTGGATATTCATTTGATCTTCCCAGATCCACAGATCTCCTCATGCTCATATTGTTACAAGTCTCAGGAGACACAATCACTCAGAACATTCCAGAATGATTTTACTCTCCTACATTACCTGCTGATATGCCCGAGGACAATGACAGACTCTTTAGAAGTCATACGTTCCTCAATACATTCACTGGATGATGAATCAACCTCAGGGGGCATTGCTTCCTCTCACTGGTCCCTAAACGTCTCTGAGTCAATTGGTTTCAATTGGGAACAAACCTGAAGTAGGTTTGGGCCAGTGGAAGAAAAAGACAACTCCCCCTTCTCCACCTTTGTCAAACAGAGTCTGCTTGTTTGTCTCTCTCCCATAAGTGTAAGGAACCATCCTTTCAGCATCCACCCTGTCCATTCCCATGAGGATCTGTACATTTTAATGAGGACAACTGTCCTCCTGATGACCATTAAAAATTCCAACATTCCCAGTACTCACCCCACCTCAAAAACCCACTATCAAACATTCCTTCCCAAACACCCATCCCTGAAAACTGTGCCCCACTCCTGCGTGGGTTTCCTCCGGGTGCTCCGGTTTCCTCCCACAGTCCAAAGATGTGCAGGTTAGGTGTATTGGCCATGCTAAATTGCCCGTAGTGTTCAGGGATGTGTAAGCTAGGTATGTTAGTCTGGGATAATGTAAAGTAATAGGGTAGGTGAATGGGTCTGGGTGGGACACTCAGAGTGTCAGTGTGGACTTGTTGGGCCAAATGGCTTGTTTCTATGGTTTATATTTAACTGCCAGATTGACACAGAAGCCCTACAGTGGGAAAAAAGACCATTCAACCCATCAACTCCCTCTGAACAGGATCCCACCCAGTTTCATCTCCATACTCTTGCCCTGTAACCCTGCATTCCCCCTGGCTAATCTAGCCATCACATGCCTGGACATAATGGGCAATTTAGCACAGCCAAACCCATCCTAACCAGGGACTCATTCATGTGGAGGAAGTAGAAGACTCTGTGATTGGAGCAGCCTTTCCTCAGTGTTAGACAAGATGACTGAGGATTTCTGGAATACAAAGTAAAGCACAATATAGAATTAAAATTAGATTTTAATGTCACAGGTCCTCAAGTACAGGGATACTGGATTACAGTGAGAAGTGTACAATGTCACCATTCCCGGTGCCATCTTCAGCATAATGGCACCAAGATACAAAATCTTAGATAGTAAGTAACAAAATAACAAAATAAAAGAAATAACAGAGGCACAACAATGCCTCTTCTTCCTCAGACAGCTCAGGAAATTCAGTACGTCCATATGGATCCTCACCAACTTCTACAGATGCACCATAGAAAGCATACTATCCAGGTGCATAACGGCCTGGTATGGAAAGACCTGCCGACATTAAAGACCTTTCCCACCCCAATAATGCTCCATTCCAACCTCTATCAGACAGAAGATACAGAAGCTTGAACACATGCACCGACGGGGTGAAAGTGGGCACTGCAGACACAGTAGGTCAGGCAGCATCCGAGAAGCAAGAGAATTGATGTTTCAGTCCTGATGAACGGCTTTTGCCCGAAATATTGATTTTCCTGCTCCTTGGATGCGCCTGGCCTGCTGTGCTTCTTCAGCACCACTCTAATCTAGACAGGCACCAACAGGTTCGAGAGCAGCTTCTTCTCTGCTGTTATGAGACTGCTGAATGGACCTCTCTAACTTCAAATAATATTGACCTTGCTTCGTGCACCTCCTGTGCAGTGTAACCTTGTATGCCCCACTCTGTCCTTGCTTACTATGATCTGCCTGTACTGCTTGCAAACAAAGCTTTTCACTGTACTTAGGTACACGTGACAATAAATCAAACTAAAATAATTAAAGTTAAAAGTTCAACATTCCAGTCTTCCTCCCTAACACTGACCAACACCAGCACGAAGCAGGCAGCCAGCTGTAGTCACCATTCTTCAGTGCCAGCTTGTGCCTCTACCGACACCGTCGCTGCCACCAGTCTGCACTGGCCCAATCTCACCAACACAGCTACTGCTGAAGGTGCAAGGCACTGAGCCCACATGCACCTCCATCCTCCCCAATGCTGAAGCGAGATCACCTTGAGCCCTCCATTTGTCTGATTCAATGAGAGTCTTAGGCTGGGGGTCTGCAAGTCTCAGCAATCTGTCTCCACCTGCCTCCAACCGTCTGGTTCAATGTTACTGTTTGTTATGGGAGCTTTAGAGCATGAATAGTAGCAGGTTAGGATGCAGGTATAGCAGGTTAGGATGCAGGTACAGCAGGTAATCAGGAAAACTCACAGAATGTTTCCAAGTGCATTGCTAAAATCCATGTACAGCACATCCACTGCTCTATGCTTTGTCACGTCCTCAAAGAATTCAATAAGGTTTGTGAGGCATGACCTGCCCCTCACAAAGCCATGCTGACTATCTCTAATAAAACTATTGTTTTCTAAGTAATCATAAATCCTGTTTCTCAGAATCCTCTCCAATAATTTGCCCATCACAGACGTAAGACTGACTGATCTGTAATTCCCAGGATTTTCCTTATCTCTTTCTTGAACAAGGGAATAACATTTGCCAGCATCCACCACTGGCACTATCCATTGGACAGTGAGGACACAAAGATCATTGCCAAAGGTGCAGCAATCTCTTCCCTCGCTTCCTGGCGTAACCTAAGGTATATCCAGTCTGGCCCAGGAGATTTATCTATCCTTATGTTTTTTTTTCAAAATTTTCAGCATATCCTCCTTCTTAACATCAGCCTGTCGAGTGTATCAGACTGTTTCACGCTGTCCTCAGAAACATCAAGGTCCCTCTCAGTAGTGAATACTGAAGTGAAGTATTCATTGAGCACCTCCCCTACCTCCTCCAACTCAAGGCACAAGTTCCCTCCACTTTCCCTGATTGGCCCTCCCCTCACTCTGTTTATCCTCTTGTTCCTCACATAAGTCTGCTCCTATCCCTGTCCATGAGTATAGTAAAGGTCAGGGAGTTGTGATCATTATCCCCGAAATGCTCTCCCACTGACAGATCTGACACTTGGCCTGGATTGTTGCCAAGCACCAAATCCAATCTGGCCTCCCCTCTAGTCAGTCTATCTACGTAGAGTCAAGACATACCTGACAAAAACTGCTCCAAGTTGAATGAAGGATGTTCCAATCAATATTAGGGAAGTTGAAGTCACCCATGACAACAACCCTGTTACTTCTGCTCCTCTCTAAAATCTGTCTCCCAATCTGCTCCTCCGTGTCTCTAGTTGCTATTGGGGTCCTGTAGAAAACTCCTAATAAAATGCTCTTTTCTCGTTTCTGACTTCCACCCATACCAACTCTGTGAACAAACTCTCCTCGATGACCTCCCTTTCTGCAGCTGTGATACTATCCCTGATTAGCAATGCCACTCCCTCACCTCTTTCACCTCTCTCCTTATTCCTTTGGAAACACTGAAACATAGAACATCCGACAACCATTCCTGCTCCTGATATCCAAGTCGTCACAATGGACACAACATCATAGTTCCAAGTACTGATCCATGCTCTAAGTTCATCACCCTTATTCCTGACACTTCTTGTATTAAAATAGACACACTTCAACCCATCACACTGACTGTACTTTGCCCTACGAACTGTCTATCCTTCCTCACAGACTCTCTGCACACTGTATCCAGTTGCTCCCTAGTTACTTCATCCTCTGATCCGTAGCTCTGGTTCCCATCCCCCGGCCAAACTAATTTAAACCGTCCTGGAAAACTCAAGCAAATCTCCTGCCCAAGATATTGGTGCCCTTCCAGTTCAGGTGCAACCCGTCCTTTTTGTACAGGTCCCACTTTCCCCAGAAGATATCCCAATGGTCCACATATCTGATAAGGTTCCCCATGATAGGCTCATTCAGAAAGTAAGGAGGTATAGGATACAGGGAAATTTAGCTATCTGGATACAGAATTGGCTGGCTCATAGAAGACAGAAGGTGGTAGTAGATGGAAAGTATTCAACCTGGAAGCTTTACATGGTTCAGAGGAGATTTGCCAGGATGCTGCCTGGACTGGAGGGCATGTCTTATTCACTATTGAGAGGGACCTTGATGTTTCTGAGGACAGGATGAAACACACTGATAAACTAATGTGATGGAGCGAAGACTCTTTTCATTGTAGTGAAGAAGGATGAGAGGTGATTTGTTAGAGGTATACAAGGCCTTTGTGGGCGGCACGGTGGCACAGTGGTTAGCACTGCTGCCTCACAGCGCTGGAGACCCGGGTTCAATTCCCGCCTCAGGCGACTGACTGTGTGGAGTTTGCACATTCTCCCTGTGTCTGCGTGGGTTTCCTCCGGGTGCTTCGGTTTCCTCTCACAAAGATGTGCAGGTCAGGTGAATTGGCCATGCTACATTGCCCGTAGTGTTAGGTTAGGGGTATGGGTGGGTTGCGCTTCGGCGGGGCGGTGTGGACTTGTTGGGCCGAAGGGCCTGTTTCCACACTGTAAGTAATCTAATCTAATCTAAAAGATGATGAGAGGCATAGATAAATAGTCAGAGACTTTTTCCCACGGCAAAATTGGAGGAAAGTTTAGGGGAGGTGTCAGAGGCGATTCTTTGCACAGAGAATGGTAGAGAGTTCTAACCTTCCAGCTCATCACTGTCACCATGACCTGTTCCACCCGTCAATCTCCCTTCCCACCTATCCACTCCACCCTCCTCTCCGACCTCCCACCCCCATTCACCTATTGTACTCTTTGCTACCTTCTCTCCAGCCCCACCCCCTCCCATTTATCTCTCCACCCTGGAGGCTCCCAGCCTCATTCCTGATGAAGGGCTTTTGCCTGAAATGTTGATTTTCCTGCTCCTCGGATGCTGCCTGACCTGCTGTGCTTTTCCAGCACCACTCTAACCGAGTGTGGAATGCACTGCCAGCAGTGGTAGTAGAGTCAGATACATTAGGGACATTTAAGCAACTCTTGGATAGGTACATGGATGATAGTAAAATGAAGGGTATGTAGGTTCGTTTGATCTTAGAGTAGGATGAAAGGTTGGCACAACATCGAGGGCGGAAGGGCCTGTACTATTCTATGTTCTAATGTTATGGTTTACTGAGACAGAATTAATACAAGTGCTTTAGTTATACAGGGCATTGATGAGACTTCATCTGGTGTACTGTGTGCAGTTCTGGTCATTGTACTAACAGAAAGATGTTACTGTGTTAGGAGCAGTTCAGGGAAGGTTTACTAGGTTGGAATAAATGGACTGCTTTATGAGGCTCAGCCTGTGTCTTCTAGAATTGACAGTCAGAGGGTGATGTTATTGAAACATAAGACGCTGAGGGACTTGACCGAGTGGATGTTGAAAGAATATTTCCTCTTGTGGGAAAATCTAGGGGTCAATGTTTAAAAATAAAAGGGTTTCACAAAAGAGATCAGGAAATAAAAACCCTCTCAGAAGGTTAAAAAGTACGGAATTTATTTCCTTAAAAAGGCACTGCATACAGAATCATTAAAGATTTTTAAGGTAGAAGTCTTCCTTAATGGATTCTTGATTGCCAAGGGGGTAAAAGATGAATGGGAATATGCAGCATGTGGAGTTGAGGTTAAAATCAGATCAGCCATGTTGTATTGAATGGCAGAGCAGGCATGATGGGCCGAGTGGCCTCCTTATTCATATGGACATCAAGCCTCAGACCAGCACAGAGCACATATCCTGAAAAGTTAGCTGTGACACAAGCAAACTCAGAGACAGCAGGAGGACATGGCATTTCACCAGGAGTCACTTACTGAAGCTCAGCATACTGCAGAGTGATACCTGAGTAACCCCAACAAGATGAAAGGGTCCATCTGGACAGGGTTGCTCCAAAGGTCAGCTCTGAGGAAAAGGCACAGGACACAGTAGTGGCATTGGAGGTTGGCTGTTAACCACTCCTCACTGGGCAGTGAGCTCTTGGCCACTCCACATACACGATAGATTGCAATGTGTCCAACCAGGCAAAACCGAGTGAGACACCAACAGAGACGACAACAAGTTGTGAAACTCTCCAGCAGAAACTGGGGTTGACAGTCCATTTGGGGGCTACACCCCAAAGAAAAATAAGTTGACAATGTTCATCTTTTCTCCAAAGAGGAAAGCACCCACACAGCACCCATCTGAGCCACCCCCAGGAAGCTGAGAATGCTGGGATTAAATCCACGTGACAGAGGTTTCAGGGGCAAGGAAGTGAGACACATTGCAATGAGAAGGAAATGAAAAATACTGGGACACAAATGAACATAGTAAAATGACAACACTATGGGACAGAATGAATATTCGACGACAGGCTTAATCTAAAGGGGTACAGCTATCAATAAAATGATCAGCAGGGGTGTCAGATCACATGAGGTACAGTGTATAGAAGAGTTGATTCTCAGATTTTGGCTGGGGTCTCTCTATGAAACATTCAGTTTAATCAAAACCATTCTGGTTATCAAGACTCACCCCCATTCTCCATCTCTGAGCATAGCTACATCACTATCCACCACCCAACCTCCAAACTCCATCCAGTGTAACCCAGTTTAACATGGACCTGGCTCAGTTTATTAAAACCATGAGGATTGAGGAGCAGGTGGAAGGGCAGAACAAGATCACAGTATCATATAGAAATTAATGTTAAAAAATAAATTAATTAAGCTGACAAAATTCAAGTTAAATACGAATTTGTCCTTTAAAAGTTCCCAATTATTCTACATGATTTAATTATTTCATTTACTGAAATGAGGTGATCATGTACTTTAATCAAACCTAACCAACCTTTCACTTTTTAATGAGGAATATTTAAGGAAAGATTGGTTGTGAAATAAAATAAGGGATTCTATTGCATTTGAAATGCTAATTAACTTGTGACAGAGGTAGCATGATTTGTGGAATCTGTTCAGTGAATTATTGATTTTGACAGAAAAATCAATTCTGAATTCTGTTCCTGTTCAATAATTCCAGGATTAGACAGGGCGGGTGGGGTGAGGGGTGAAATCACCCAGGTTACAGTGTGTTACTCTGTATCTAACCCCATGATATCCCTGTCTTAGGAGTGTCCGAGGATATTTGATTGGGGTGGTGGGGGAGAGGGTGGGGGGGAATGCAGCGTAAATATGTCCATACCCCAGCATGTACATAAACCCCAGTATGTACATATACCCCTGTGAGACATATACTCCAGTATGTAAATATACCCAGTATATGTCTCACTGGGGTATATGTCTCACTGGGGTATATGTCTCACTGGGGTATATGTACATACTGGGGTTTATGTCTCCAGTTCAGACTTGCAATAAAATGACTGGTGAGAAAGTGATAGGGGTGATTATTGGAATTAATTCCTTACCTTTTACAAACCCTGGAAGCATTACCTATCACGCTCTGGTACGGACTGATTAATTCAACCAAAAATTTTAGTTCTTGTAGCCCGATCTGTAAATGAAGCCAATACTTTGTGCTATTGAATTAACATTTGAAGATTATAAACGTATTCAATGCAATGAACTACCTTTATATTCACTGAGGAAGTTTGGTCAATTCTGGGTAAAACAGTTTTAAAGTCTGAGAGAGTCAGACAGTTTTTGGAAATCTGTAGCTTCAACTAATATCAGTGTCAGTTCAAGCAGCTTGTCCTCATCAATCTACTGAGCTCCCATAATCACAATCCAAAATGCCAGATAACAGTTCACCTGAATATGGAGGGCATTGCCTTGGGGAGAAGATCCTGGGACCTCCTCAAGACTGAAGTGGACGTTTGTTATAATGCAGGAGTATATAGAACATAGAAGATTACAGCACAGTACTGGCCCTTCAGCCCTCAATGTTGCCCCGAGCTGTGGTACCAATCTGAAGCCCATCTAACCTACAGTATTCCATTCTCGTCCATGTGCCTATCCAATGACTATTTAAATGCCCGTAATGTTGGTAAGTCTACTACTGTTGCAGGCAGTGCGTTCCACGCCCCTACTACTCTCTGAGTAAAGAACCTACCTCTGACATCTGTCCTATATCTATCACCCCTCAATTTTAAGCTTTGTCCCCTTTTGCTCGCCATCACCATACTTGGAAAAAGGCTCTCCCTGTCCACCCTATCTAACCCACTGATTACCTTATATGTCTCAATTAAGTCACCTCTCAACCTTCTCTCTAATGAAAAAGCCTCAAGTCCCTCAGCCTTTCCTCATAAGACCTTCCCTCCATACCAGGCAACATCCTAGTAAATCTCCTCTGCACCCTTTCCAAAGCTTCCACATCCTTCCTATAATGCAGTGACCAGAACTGGACGCAATACTCCAAGTGCAGCCACGCCAGAGTTTTGTACAGCTGCAGCATGGCCTCATGGATCCGAAACTCAATCCATCTATTAATAAAAGCTAACATACTGCATGCCTTCTTAACAGCCCTATCAACCTGGGGGGCAACGTTCAATGGTCTATGCACATGAACACCGAGTTCTCTCTGCTCATCTACACTACGAAAAATCTTACCATTAGCCCAGTACTCAGCATTCCTGTTAATCCTTCCAAATTGATTGATTCATTTAACCCTTGTTGGAAAAGAAAGGGAAGATGGAAACAAAGCAGGAATCTACATGCCAGTGAGATGAAAATTTTTATTGGGAAAATGCTGGAATCCATTGTTATGGAGGTTATAGCAAGTCACTTTGAAAATCTCAACACAATCAGGCAGAGTCAACATGATTTTGTGAAAGATAAGTCATATTTGAATAACTTATTCCAGTTCTTTGAAGAATTAACAAGTAATGTGGAAAAAGGTGAACCATTTGAAAAGTTACTACCCAAAATAAAATCTTGCGGCTCAGAGGCTAAGGTATTAACACAGAAAAGATTGGTTAAAACAGAGTCGGGATAGATAGTTCATTTTCTGTGTGGCAAGGTGTAACTAGTGGAGTGTCACAGGCCCCTGGGGCCATTTCATTCACTAACTTTCTCAATGACTTTGATGAAGGGTTTGAATGAATAATTGCTAATGTTTTGGATGACAGTGAGATCAAGAGGCTATAAGGAACTTGAAAATGACATGAGACAGGTTAACTGAACATACAGACATTTAGCAGATGGAATATAATAGGAGAAATTCTGATCTTGTCAATGTTGGGGGGAAGACGAGAAAAACCGAAGGTACAATCTAATGGAGCGAGTTTGCAGACTCTGTCGGGAGACAGGGATCTGGATGCCCAGGACCGGAGAATCTGTTACAATCCCAGATTCTATACCAAAGTTATGTTATTATCTGCTTCAGGACTAGTAACCTTTTCATTTAAAGTAAATGACATTTGAGACACCAGAGACTTGGTAAGAAAATAAAGCTACAAGTTTCCACAGTCATCTACAAACGAAATCTTTTTGTGTCTAATAACTTTGAGTTTTGTGAGATAGTGATTAGGTGCGTAGATGAGGATAATGCAGTTGATAAAATCTACTTGGACTTCAATCTTGACAAAATCTCGCATGACAGACTGGTTAAGAAGATGGATATTTTTAACTACTTGTTCAAATCATTTGACGTGTCTGAAGCAGGTGGGACTTGAACCATGACTTTCTGATCCAGAGGTCAGGCACCACCACTGACCCCACAACAGCAACAAAGGTGGCAAAAAGTCTATCATCCCATTAATCCTCACTCCCTCCCATACACTCGTTCCCTCAACTCTCTCTATTGTTCTCCCCATTCTACTCTTGACCCAGAAATGGGATTGCATGAACTGGCTGGATTTTGGGAGACTGTGTGGGTTTATATATAAAGAAGAACCACATGGACAATTCAATTTCAATCTTTATTCTGTCAAATTTGAAACCATTTGCTGAAAAATTAATTCATTGCCAAGATGACAATTCTTATTAAAACAGGTTACTTAAACGTCAAAAGGATTTGAAATTATGATAATTCATTTCCTGAAAAAGTATGAAATAAAACATGGGGATAATGAATGAGACAAAATGGATTAATGTCTCATTACTGAGGCAGCCAACATTGCACAGAAACGAATAATATTGTAGGACAGAGACCTGCAACGTTATGGCCTCGGAAATGACAAATTTGCTCAGAGAGACACCCAATTTTCCAAGATATTTGATTGCAATGTAACATCATGGATACTACAAACGTATCGGACAGAACCTTGTCTTATAGAACACAAACCTCCAATTTTACAAAGTTAAAAATCACACAACACCAGGTTATAGTCCAACAGGTTTAATTGGATGCATGCTAGCTGTTGGACTATAACCTGGTATTGTGTGATTTTTAACTTTGTAAAATTGGAGGTTTGTGTTCTATAAGACAAGGTTCTGTCCGATACGTTTGTAGTATCCATGATGTTACATTGCAATCAAATATCTTGGAAAATTGGGTGTCTCTCTGAGCAAATTTGTCATTTCCGAGGCCATAAGTTGCAGGTCTCTGTCCTACAATATTATTCGTTTCTGTGCAATGTTGGCTGCCTCAGTAATGAGACATTAATCCATTTTGTCTCATTCATTATCCCCATGTTTTATTACCCCTTCACCTAACACTACGGGCAAGTTAGCATGGCCAATTCACCAAACCTGCACATTTTTGGACTGCGGGAAGAAACCAGAGCACCCGGAGGAAACCCACGCAGACACGGGGAGAATGTGCAAACTCCACACAGACAGTCGCCCAAGACTGGAATCGAACCTTGGTCCTTGGCGCTGTGAGGCAGCAGTGCTAACCACTGAGCCACCGTGCTGCCCGAGACTCCAATTTTACAGTGCAGAAACTGGGGAAATTACAAGGCAAAAACTCAAAAGTACAACAAGGCGACATGAAAAAGTATAACAGAGTTTTCAAACAACAGCAAAAAAGCCTGCAATATTCCAACACGGAAGCCTGCAATATTACAGCACAGAAACCTACAAAACTACAATGCAAATTCTAGCAAATGGACAGCACAGAAACTTGTATTTTAGAACATAAAGATGTGCAATTTTACAATGCAAAAATTAACAATATTACACAAAAACCTGCCTTCTTATATTACAGAAGCCTCCATTTTTACAAAAGAAAAGCCTGAAACGATGTAACACAGAATTCTGCGAAGTTCCACTACAGAAACATAAAACTACGTTATACAGGAAAATGCAGAAATTACACTTCAGAAAAATACAATTTTATGGCCAGAATCCTGCAATATCACCATGCAGAAATCCGGAAAGTTACAGCACATAAACCTGCAATATAGCAACCCTGAAAGTTGTAACATTATAAAATAAAAACCAGCTATGTTAACATCCTGGAGATTATCACTGACCAGAAACTCGACTCAGTTGACCATACAAATACAGTAGGTGTAAAAGCAGGTCAGAGACCAGGAAAAATGCAGCGGATAAGTCACTTCTTGTCTCCCCAAAACCTGTCCACCATCTGCAAGGCACA
This sequence comes from Chiloscyllium punctatum, assembly GCF_047496795.1. NCBI lineage: Eukaryota > Metazoa > Chordata > Chondrichthyes > Orectolobiformes > Hemiscylliidae > Chiloscyllium > Chiloscyllium punctatum. The sequence continues at coordinate 110,422,109 of NC_092751.1, forward strand.
AAAGGAATAGTCCCCACTTGCCAGCAATGGGTGCAGCTCCAACAACCCTCAGGAACCTTGACATTGTCCACAATGAAGCAGCCTCATTGATTGGTACCACATCCACAAGCATCTACTCCCTCCACCACTGATGCACAGTAGCAGCAGTGTGTACTCTCTACAAGATGCACTGTAGAGAATTACCAAAGAACTTCAGACAGCACCTTCCGAACCAGCGACCACTTCCACTAAGAAGGACAAGAGCAGCAGATACATGAGAACACCACCCCCTGCAAGTTCTCCTAGAAGCCACACACCATCCTGACTTGACTTGATATATTGTCCCTTGTATTTATTACAAATACATTGAAGAGTATTGTTTAGTGTCACCACTCTCTGGTGCCCTCTTAATACACAGAAAATAAAACAAAACACAAATTTAAGGCCAGTAAAACAAAATAATAAAGTTTATCTTCTAGTCTTATCAAATAACGTGAGGTGGTCTTTGGACTAGCTCCCACTTCTAGTTCAGTCTTGGGCCTAGATCCAGGCTCCTCTGGCTCAGTCCTTCAAGTCTCTGTGGCTAAACTGATGACATCATTGTAACCATGCTTCACCACCACTGGAACAAAGAGTCACTGGTGTCCGGCACCATTCTTCTGCCACTAATATCATCTCTGCCATGAAATCATGCTGGGCCAACCCCACCGATGCTGCAGGGTCTAACATGGGGACCAAAGTTGTCACCATCGCCACTTCTGCTGTAAGGCACCCGGTCCTAGCCACAGACCTGGAGCCTCGGCTCAGCCTACGAGTCTGGACCAGGCGGTTAAACCTGGGACCTGCTCCTCACTCACCGACAGATCATGGGCTGGGGGCAGAGCTGTGTTCACCTCATCCTCACATTGCTGCCACCATCACTGTGCACCTTCTCCTTCAGCACTTACTCAGCCTGACTGCTCCCCGGGCCCATACCAGCAGCGTGGTCTACCATTCCATGCAGAGCCCACTCTCACCATTGCTACCATTGATGCCACTGTAATCGAGGCAAAAAGGTAAGTGAAAAGACTTTAAACAGAAAACAGGAAGAGTAAAATAAAAAGAACAACAACTGGAAGTGGACGAGCCCCGGGGTTAGTGGACCAAATGCTGCCAGTCTGCTGCCTCCATCCTGACTTGGAAATATATCGCCATTCCTTCACTGTCGCTAGGTCAAAATCCTGGAATTCCCTCCCTAAGGGCATTGTGGGTCTACCTCCAGCACATGGACTGCAGCGGTTCAAGAAGGTAGCTCACCCCCACCTTCCCAATGCTGGCCAAATTAGTGGCATCCAAGAATTAATCTTTGAGAAAAAGGGACACAATTCTTAGATTAGATTACTTACAGTGAGGAAACAGGCCCTTCAGCCCAACAAGTGCATGTTAACTCACCGAAGCGCAACCCACCCAGACCCATTCCCCTACATTTACCCCTTCACCTACACTACGGGAAATTTAGCATGGCTAATACACCTGACCTGCATATTTTTGGACTGTGGGAGGAAACTGGAGCACCCAGAGGAAACCCATGCAGACACGGGGAGACTGTGCAAACTCCACACAGTCAGTCACCTGAGGTGGGAATTGAACCCGGGTCTCTGGCGCTGCGAGGCAGCAGTGCTAACCACTGTGCCACCGTGCTGTCCACGGTGTAATATTAAAGTACAGAGATCTACAAAATTACTATACAGAAATATGCAACGTCATAGTACATAATGTCACAGCAATGAAACCTATTATATTACAATGGAATCTGCAATATTACAACACATGCATTACCGTATGGAAAGCGATAATGTTACAGCATCGAATACTTGTATTATTGCAGCACAGAAATCTACGATGTTACTGTACACAAATCTGGAAAATTACAGCACAGATGCATCCAAAATACAATACAGAAACCTGCTATATTCCAGGACATTATTATACACCAAAACTGCAGTCATAGCACACAAACCAGCAGCCGGAGAACATAGAAACATGCATAATTAGAGTTCAGAAACCTGCAATACCACCATACACAAGCCTGCAATATTACATCACATGAACATACAAACCTATGTTCTCATACAGAAAACTTCAAAGTTACAGCACACAAACCAGCAATTTTACAGGAGAGTAACCTGCAATGTTAGAAGAAAGAAAATTACAATTCTACACCAGAAATGGAAGGATTGTTTAGTAGGTTTGCCGATGACACACGGGTCAATGGTGTTGTGGATAGTGTTGAGGGCTGTTACAGGCTACAACAAGACAGTGACAGGATGCAGAGCTGGGCTGAGAAGTGGCAGGTGGAGTTCAATCTGGATAAATTCATTTTGGATGGTCAAATTTGAATGCTGAATACAGGTTTAAAGACAGGATTCTTGGCAGTGTGGAGGAACAGCAGGATCTTGGGTCAATGTACAAAGATCCCTCAAAGTTGCCACCCAAGTTGATAGGAGAAAGTGAGGACTACAGATGCTGGGGATCAGAGTCAAAGAGTGTGGTGCTGGAAAAGCACAGCAGGTCAGGCAGAATCTGAGGAGCAGAAGAGTCGACATTTCAAGCATAAGATCTTCATCAGGAATGAGGCGGTGGCCAAAGGGGGCTGAGAGATAAATGGGAGGGGGTGAGGCTAGGAGGAAGGTAGCTGGGAATGTGATAGGTAGATGAAGATGGGGGTGAAGGACAGAGAGGAGGGTGGAGTGGATAGGTCAGGAGGAAGATGGACAGGTAAGACGGTTCAAGAGGGTGATGCTGAGTTGGAAGGGTGGATCTGGGATAAGGTGGGACGAGGAGAAATGAGGAATCTGGTGAAATCCACATTGATTCTGTGTTGTTGGAAGGTCCCAAGTTGGATGATGAGGTGTTCTTCCTCCAGGCATCAGGTGGCTAGAGTTTGGTGGTGGAGGAGGCCCAGGACCTGCATGTCCTTGGCAGAGTGGGAGGGGGAGTTAAAGTGTTCGGCCACAGGGTTCTTTAGTGCATGTGTCCCAGAGGTGTTCTCTGAAACGCTCCTCAAGTTGGCGGTCCTGTCTCCCCAATGTAGAGGAGACCACATCAAGAGCAACGAACACAGTAGATGAGGTGGGTGGAACTGCAGGTAAATCTCTGCCGGATACTTTGGGGTCTTGGGCGGAGATGAGGGGTGGTGTGGGTGCAGGTTTTCACTTCTTGTGGTGGCAGGATAAGGTGCCAGGAGGGGAGGGTGGGTTGGAGGGGGGGCATGGACCTAACAAGGGAGTCGCGGAGGGAATGGTCTCTCTGGAGGGGTGGGGAGGGAAAAATATACCTGGTGGTGTGGTCTGCTTGTAGGTGGCGGAATGGCAGAGGACAACGCGATGTATTGAGAGGTTAGTGGGATGGAAGGTGAGGACCAGGGCAGAAATGGTTGTCACATGGGTCATAACTTTAAGGTGATTGGTGGAAGGTATAGGAGAGATGTCAGAGGTAGGCTCTTTACGCAGAGAGTGGTGGGCGCGAGGAATGCATTCCGAGCGGTGATAGTAGAGTCGGAGACATTGGGGACATTTAAGCAACTGATGAACAAGCAGATGGATGGCTGTAAACTGAGAAGTGTGTAGGTTAGTTTGATCTTAGATTAAGATAAGAGCTCGGCACATCATCGTGGGCTGAATGCCCTGTACTGTGTTACACTATTCTATGTTCTACTGGGTAAAAACCAGCAACACATACAGGAAATAATTTATTCAATGCATTCCAATTTTCCAAAGCAATATTTTGTCAATTTTACAAAAAACCTGGTAATACCTGAATTAGTTATAATTAATAAACTGGAGACTGACCACTAAGACAGTATATTCACCACAGTGACCATCATGCAAACAAATTCCAATACTGAACGACCCAGATGGCCTCCTTCTTCAAAGACCACAATTTCCCCCAGACGTGGTTGACGATGCCCTCCACTGCATCTCCTCCACTTCCCGCTCCTCCACCCTTGAATCCTGCCCCTTCAATTGCTACCAGGACAGAACCCCACTGGTCCTCACCCACCACCCCACCAACCTCCAGATACATCGTATCATCCTTTATCATTTCCGCCACCTCCAGACAGACCCCACCGCCAAGGATATCTTTCCCTCCCCTCCCCTATCAGCGTTCTGGAAAGACCACTCACACCGCGACTCCCTCATCAGGTCTACACCCTCCACCAACCCAGCCTCCACTCCCGGCACCTTCCCCTGCAACCACAAGAAATGCAAAACACCTTCCCCCTAACTTCCCTCCAAGGCCCCAAGGGATCCTTCCATATCCGTCATAAATTCATCTGCACCTCCACACACATCATTTACTGCATCCGCTGCTCCCGATGTGGCCTCCTCTACATTGGGGAGACAGGCCGCCTACTTGCAGAACGTTTCAGAGAACACCTCTGGGACACCCGGACCAACCAACCCAACCACCCCGTAGCTGAACACTTCAACTCCCCCTCCCACTCCACCAAGGACATGCAGGTCCTTGGCCTCCTCCATCACCAGACCATGGCAACACGACGCCTGGAGGAAGAGCGCCTCATCTTCCACCTAGGAACCCTCCAACCACAAGGGATGAATGCAGATTTCTCCAGCTTCCTCATTTCCTCTCCCCCCACCTTATCTCAGTCCCAACCCTCGGACTCAGCACCACCTTCCTGACCTGCAATCTTCTTCCCGACCTCTCCGTCCCCACCCCCTCACCGGCCTATCACCCTCACCTTAACCTCCTTCCACCTATCGCATTCCCAACGCCCCTCCCCCAAGTCCCTCCTCCCTACTTTTATCTTAGCCTGCTTGGCACACCTTCCTCAATCCTGAAGAAGGGCTTATGCCCGAAACGTCGATTCTCCTGCTCCTTGGATGCTGCCTGACCTGCTGCGCTTTTCCAGCAACACATTTTTCAGCAAAGATATAATCAGGTCAGCAGGCAGGGCTGCAAGACTGGTTTTTAGATTTAAGTAAGAATAACTTTGAAGAAATAAAGGAATTGTTGGAAACACATGGGAAAATTTAGTTAGTAAATCTGTGGATGAACCGTGGACCCCATTCCAAATGAAATCTGCAAGTGACCTGTACTCAGGGATCAATGGTCGGCTGCATCTATAAAGTGACTAATTGTTACAAATTGATATTGAGTAAGGAGATATAGTTAACTGCAGTTAGTAGATAAGTGGAAAAGTATAGTTCTAAAGAGCAGTCACATTCGACTCTATGTTAACTGCTTCTCTGTCTACAGTTAGTATCAGACCTGTTGGCTGTCTGTAACACTTTATTTTTATTTCAGGTCTCCTGCATTAACAGTAATTTGTTTTTAACTGATAATAGATGTCAGACAATGAAATGAGCTGGTAGAGTGATAGTGGGCCCAGTTGAATATAATCAAGAATTAAGATGTAATGAATGGCAGATTATAGTATTATCTATGTGGGAAATTGGCTGGTGGGATTAGATTGGGTTGGGATATCTGGTCGGCGTGGACAAGTTGGACTGAAGGGTGGGTTTCCATGCTGCATATCTTTATGATTCTATGACTCTAAATTGCCACAATTACAGCACAGAAACCTGCAATTGTACAGCATAGAAATATTTAATTACAGAAATATGCTTCATTATAATTTAGGAGCCTTTAGATTTACAACACTGAAACCTGCACTATCAGTGCTAAAAAAAACTTCAATAATACAGGACAGACACCTAAACAATTCCAGCGCAGAAATGTGAAATGACTCAGCACAGAATCCATAGAAATGAACAAGTCCATGATACAGAAACCTACAAAGTTACAGCATTGAAACTTGCAATTTTATGGCACTGTCACATGCAATATTACAGTCAAGAAACCTACAACGATACAGCACAGAACCTGCAATAGTACAACATGGAAAACTGCAATATTACAGCACATACATTTGCAAAGGTACAGCCCTGAAGCATGTATTATTGAACCTGAAGCTGCAAAATTACAGCACAAAAAGCAGTCAACACTGCAGCCCCATTGACCAATGCTTTTTCCAGGATTGTTCTTCTCCCCCCATTCACTTTACTGTCCCATCCACTCTAACCCCACTCCTCCTCACTCCCCACAACCTCCTCTCTCCTTTCAAGATCACTTGCTTCTCTTCCTTCAAAAGGATTTAAGAAAATTATTTAACCAGCGGAATGAATTCTACATTCTAAACTGACCTTGCTAGGATTAAACGTTCTTTCTGTCTTAACTGTTTTTGGGACAAAGTACATTTGTAACATTTCCCTTGTGTGCCATTACCCTAACCAATCAGTATTCATCCAAATTAGAACTCTTCAGAATTGCAACTTCAACTGGAGCGAAAAGTCAAAAAGTGTTGGCTATAAACATTCCAAATCTCTGTATCCAGTGTTCAATTTTATATTCCTGCCTTGGTGTTCTCTGCCTTTACTGTACTTGGTCTTTTAATGGGTTCACCTACTTGAAATGGCCTATAACCTCGATCTATCTTATAATGTAAAGAGTATCTGCTCTCCCTATTTTCAATATCTCTAACTTTGAATTCTGTACTGCGCTGTGAACATCCGCCACATTGCCTCTCAATATTCCCCAAACTTTGCTCTGCCTCAAACTGTGCCTCAATGAATTTCAATAATTCCCTCAATTCCTGATTGCAAATCATTTCTACATACAGTCGGGAAAAAATTGCCAAATGCAGCCCCAGTATCGCCCCAATCCAAACCATTTCCTTCCTGTCCTCCAGACATGGACCTGTCCAAGTTTCTTTCATTCCTAGTCTCCTGTCTGCTGCTGCTACAATCCCAGTGGTTATTTCTTCAGTGATGTATAGCCCTCGCTTCAAACTCATTATTCGATGCTCCTTCAGGAGATCATCATTACTCTAACAATCCTCTCACAACTAATGTGTCCACTGAAAGCCTTTGTAATGCTCTTTATATTCTTTACTAATTCTCCTCTTACCACTTAGCTTTTCTAATCTTGTTTTTTTGTAGCTTGTCTGGTTTTATTTGGCCTGGCTATTTTTTTCTCTGCCATTTAAATATAAATACTACATCAGCTTCACATTTGATCTAATCTCCTCATTCATCCCTAGTTTTGACACATTAGCTGCTGCCTTCTCACTAAATATTGATTTTTACCACTTTCATTTTAATATTTCCCATCATTGATCTGAATTTTTAGTTAATTCTGCCGTTTAATCTGGACAAATTTCTCTTCCTGTTTTGCTTGAACTTTTCTTTTAATACCCCTGAGCCTAATTATATGCTATGATTGGATTACATCACTATCAAGAAATCAGCAAATCTTCAGCAAAGTTACATTATATCACTGGAGATTCCCCGAGGAAGCACCCTATGGATTTTCAATAATTTGTGCACAGGTCTCTATCAGGGACAAGTCCCTCCATTCTTGCCTGCCCAGCGTTCAGCCAAAAAGGTCAATGCGTAACTCTCAACCCGTCACCAATTCAGGCTCCTTGGCAGGAAATTGTTGGTCAGTGAAAGCCAGAAGCTGAATGTCCCCCATTCACCTGGTGACAAGAAAGGGGGCTGTTTCTGAGGAAAGCAGGATAACCTGCCTGTCAGGTTGGGGGGAGAGGTACGATTGCCCCAATCTGGGCCAAATGGAGGAATGTGAGGGGCAGGGGCACACAGGTGTACCCTCTAACCCTGGTGACCTCTCTCTTATTGATTAAATAGTGCTCACAATTAGTCTCATCTGAGAGTCACTACGATGATACATCACAAAACACATCAGACAAGCTGTACAAACACATGGAGCTAAATGGGACCATTTTGGCAAAGACTGTGTCATGTTCAGTTTAATGAAGTGTTTCTCATGGCTATTCCCTGCAACATCTTCCCTCAGTTGCCCTCACCCACCCCAACCCCCGACAGCAATAATCCTGCATGCCCTCTGTGCTGCCCACTCACCTCCCCACACTCCCTGTACCAACAGTAACAGCAGTGTCACCCAATTCCATTTCCTGTTATACTCCCCCCTCTCCAGGATGGAAACAGTTCTCAATGGGGCAGAAAGATTCAATGGGGGAGGTGGGCTGCCTGACCTTCAGCTCCTTACCCCCTGTGTGGACAGTACTCTGACTCTGACTCTGACTGAGCTGAGCAGATGACTGATCGTGTCCAGACCTCTGGACCGGTATTGGAGGCTGCCCCTAACTTCCTGTGCTGGGGCAGCCTGAGCGAAGGCTATCCCCCTTGGCCAGACTGAGGCCCCCTGACAAGCAGGCCAACCAGAGCAAGCTTCCTGGCTTTGTGTGTGTGTGAAATGACAAGGCAGGGCAGCTGTGCTGAGAGCCTGGCATCTTCTGGCTGAGAGGGCAAAACACAAAAGGGCATCACAAGGCAGGGACGCTATGAGTATCCAGATAGCTCAGAGTGAGGGAGCACTGACAGTGAGTGAAGGTCCCGGAATACAGCCTAGTGGAGTCCCTGAGCTGTGGTGGGGGTGGGGATGTTGGGGAAGACGTTGTGACCCTGAGCACACAGTGTCCTTACTGAAGCATTACATTGAGAGTTACCAAGGCAGCCTGGGGTATAGTATTGAAGGGAAGAGAGTCCTGTAACTAGATCAGAAATGTGCCGTGAGGATTCATAGAAGCTGGCACATGTATTTTGCCAATGTCTGTGGGTGGGCTGTGTGACCGGTGCCCATGCAGCATGCCCTGAGATATTGGTGCCAGTGTTTAACGTGGAGTTTGTTTGGAACATGTGGCAAGTTGAACCACTGAGAACCCGACCTGATTTCTGCATCGAGTTTTTCCGACGATGAGTTTGGTAAGATCACAATCCATGGCAGATTGGGCGATTAACAAGGTGACTAAAAGGCAATAATGAGCATTGACTGGGAGCACACCACTGTCTCACAAGAATCTCACTGTGTGGTTTGTGAAAGGTGATTTTACCATGCACCCTGCCTTTGCCCAAGATTCCTCCTGGAGTGTACATTTAAAAGTTCAGAACTTCAATTCTGAAGATAGGTCACGGGGCCTGAAACATTAACCCTGCTTTCTCTCCACAGAAACTGCCAGTTCTGTGGAGTTTCTCCAGCAACTTCTATTTTAGTTTCATGTTGAGCTTTCTTCTACTTTGAAGCAGCTTTGGGGAGTTTCTGTATTGTGCAAATTCAAAGGAAGCCAAAAGCATCAAAAGGCAATGAGGTGAGGAAAATATTCTCGCATTCCCAGCAGATATACTTTAGATATGATTTTATTGGCAATCTGTTACCCTATGGCAGTGTCCATTAGATGGACCCAGTTTGTTGCATTCCCTTCAGCTGTTTGTTCTCTTCATCCTGATTGCTTGTATTTCCCCTCAGTGTTTCACTCTGGGTTTCAGGAAATGAAGGATAAGCTTCAAATCTTAACTCACTGGAAAGAGTCCGAGGCATTGCTAGAAATTGTAGCCTGAACAAATAGTTACAATAAAAGACATTAGTCTCTGTAATGCTTCTGTCTGTGAGATAAATCATCACCTCTGTTTCTGGAGAAGGGACAGTCAAAAAAGACATGACTGAAGACAGTAGCAAAGGGACTGAGAGCAAGGACAATCACACATGGAACTTCAGGGAGATAATGAGGACAAAAGCACAGAGACAAAGCGATAGGCAGTAAATGTACAATCCAGAAAGAGAGAGACACACAAAATGAAGACTCGAGTAAGACTTAAGAAATGGAGATGGAAAAAGATAGATAAGGTAAGAGAGACAACTTCTGGTGATGGGGAGAAAGGTAACGCAGCAAAGTAACATGACCCTATCAAAACCTCCCTACGTGTCAGAGAGGCACAATGCTTAAAATTACAGCTTCACTCTCCTCACGAAATGAAGCTAACTTGGAAACAGGCAAATACTTCTACAAGAGAGAGGCATCAATTCAAGTCTGCAACAGAGCACATGTTCAAGTCTGACACTGAGGGAGTGCTGCACTGTCAGAGGGTCAGTGCTGAGGGAGTGCTGCATCGTCGGAGGGTCAGCACTGAGGGAGTGCCACACTGTTGGTGGGTCAGCACTGAGGGAGTGCCGCACTGTTGGTGGGTCAGCACTGAGGGAGTGCCACACTGTCGGAGGGTCAGGACTGAGGGAGTGCCGCACTGTCGGAGGGTCAGTGCTGAGGGAGTGCTGCACTGTTGGAGGGTCAGTGCTGAGGGAGTGCTGCACTGTCAGAGGGTCAGTGCTGAGGAAGTGGGCACTGTCAGAGGGTCAGTGCTGAGGGAGTGGGCACTGTCAGAGGGCCAGCGCTGAGGGAGAGCCACACTGTTGGAAGGCCAGTGCTCAGTGTTATGCCAATGGCTCATAGCCCAAATTATTTACAGACATAATGAATGTTTAGGTAAAGCAGGTTGTTTTCATTTGTAACAGAAATACAAAAAGGTTAGAGATGGTTGATGATTGAATTCAATAACTGGCTGAAAAAGTTGCTTTGTGAATTATACTGAAACTCAAGAGACAATGGAATGTAGCACCTGGAAAGTTGTCATAGAATTTTAGGAGAACCCCTTCAAAGGGAGAGATATAAAACCTGAACATCTCCCTGTTGGCTAGATACCCAGATGGCGGAGATAATGGGAGATAAATGAAAGCAGTTTAGACATCCTTAGACATCAACTACCAGGATTACACAACAGAAGGGGTTCAAAATAAATTGTCCCTTGGTGTTGACATGCTAGCCTGGCATTTTAATGTGACTGATGACAGAGTGCTCTGAAGGTTACAATTGAAAACATCTCGGCACATCACTGCATTTGTAAGCTTTAGGATCCCAGCCAACATTTTAACTGGAGAAGTCAGTTCTCAAACTGAAAGCTGGTTGATAGATCAAGTGCTTTCATTTTTTGAGATGTTCATCACTGAAAGGCATAATATATTGTAACTGATTGAATTTTTACAGAATAAACAGGTGTATTGTTAAGAAATGAAGTTAAAATAGAATAAACAAAACAATTTCCACATACAGGTTCAAAGATTTTGAAACATATGTAAAATTCCAAACAATATTCATTCTATAAAGATGCCAGGGATTGACCATCTCCATCAAGTGAGAATCTAACCATCGCCCATTTACATTGTCATTGTCATTTCTGAATCTCCCCACCAAAAACCTGGGGCTTAACAGTGACCAGAAACTGATCTGGATTAGCCATATAAATATTGTGACAACAAGAGCAGGTCAGAGGCAAGGAATTCTGCAGCTCTGCAGGTCCACTGTCTACAATTCAGGAGTCTGATGGAATACTCCCCACTTGCCTGGATGGGCGCATCTCCAACAACACTCAAGCAGCTTGACACCATCCAGCACAAAGCAGCTACTTGACTGGAACTACATCCTTAAACATTCACCTTCTCCACAACCAAAACTCAGTAGCAGCAGTGTGTACCACTGACAAGATGCTTGGAGAAATTCACGAAGGCTCCTTCCAAACCCATGAACGCTTCTATCTAGAACGACAAGGGCAGCAGATGCATGGGGCCACCACCACCTGCAAATCCCCCTCCAAACCACTCACCATCCTAACTTAGAGTCATAGAGATGTACAGCACAGAAACAGACCCTTCGGTCCAACCCGTCCATGTCGACCAGATATCCCAACCCAATCTAGTCCCACCTGCCAGCATCCAGTCCATATCCCTCCCTATTCATATACCCATCCAAATGCCTCTTAAATGTTGCAATTGTTCCAGCCTCCACCACATCTTCTGGCAGCTCATTCCAGAAACGTAACACCCTCTGCATGTAAAAGTTGCCCCTTAGGTCTCTTTTATATCTTTCCCCTCTCACCCTAAACCTGTGCCTTCTAGTTCTGGACTCCCCGATCCCAAGGAAAAGACTTTGCCTATTTACCCTATCCATGCCCCTCAATTTTGTAAGCCTCCATAAGGTCACCCCTCAGCCTCCGACACTCCAAGGAAAACAGCCCCAGCCTGTTCAGCCTCTCCCTGTAGCTCAGATCCTCCAACCCTGGCAACATCCTTGTAAATCTTTTCTGAACCATTTCAAGTTTCACAACATCTTTCCGATAGGAAGGCAGCCAGAACTGCACGCAGTATTCCAACAGTGGCCTAACCAATGACCTGTACAGCTACAACATGACCTCCCAACTCCTGTACTCAATACTCTGACCAATAAAGGAAAGCATACCAAATGCCTTCTTCACTATCCTATCTACCAGCGACTCCACTTTCAAGGAGCTATGAACCTGCACTCCAACGTGTCTTTGTTCAGCAACACTCCCTAGGGCCTTACCATTAAGTGTAGAAGTCCTGCTAAGATTTGCTTATCCAAAATTCAGCACCTCGCATTTATCTAAATTAAACTCCATCTTCTACTTCTCAGCCCATTGGCCCATCTAGTCCAGGTCCTGTTTTAATCTGAGGTAACCCTCTTCGCTGTCCACTACACCTCCAATTTTGGTGTCATCTGCAAACTTACTAACTGTACCTTTTATGCTCGCATCCAAATCATTTATGAAAATGACAAAAAGTAGAGGACCCAGCACCGATCCTTGTGGCACTCCACTGGTCACAGGCCTCCAGTCTGAAAAACAACCCTCCACCACCACCCTCTGTCTTCTACCTTTGAACCAGCTCTGTATCCAAATGGCTAGTTCTCCCTGTATTCCATGAGATCTAACCTTGCTAACCAGTATCCCATGGGGAACCTTGTCGAACGCCTTACAGAAGTCCATATAGATCACATCTACTGCTCTGCCCTCATCAATCTTCTTTGTTACTTCTTCAAAGTACTCAATCAAGTTTGTGAAACATGATTTCCCAAGCACAGAGCCATGTTGACTATCCCGAATCAGTCCTTGCCTTTCCAAATACATGTGCATCCTCTCCCTCAGGATTCCCTCCAACAACTTGCCCACCACCGAGGTCAGGCTCATTGGTCTACAGTTCCCTGGCTTGTCCTTACCACCCTTCTTAAACAGCGGCACCACGTTTGCCAACCTCCAGTCTTCTGGCACCTCACCTGTGACTATCGATGATACAAATATCTCAGCAAGAGGCCCAGCAATCACTTCTCTAGCTTCCCAGAGTTCTTGAGTACACCTGATCAGGTCCTGGGGATTTATCCACCTTTAACCGTTTCAAGACATTCAGCACTTCCTCCTCTGTAATCGGGACATTTTGCAAGATGTCACCATCTATTTCCCTACAGTCTATATCTTCCATATCCTTTTCCACAGTAAATACTGATGCAAAATATTCATTTAGTATCTCCCCCATTTTCTATGGCTCCACACAAAGGCCGCCTTGCTGATCTTTGAGGGGCCCTATTCTCTCCCTAGTTACCCTTTTGTCCTTAATATATTTGTAAATACCCTTTGGATTCTCCTTAATTCTATTTGCCATAGCTATCTCATGTCCCCTTTTTGCCCTCCTGATTTCCCTCTTAAGTATACTCCTACTTCCTTTATACTCTTCTAAGGATTCACTCGATCTATCTTGTCTGTACCTGACATATGCTTCCTTCTTTTCCTTAACCAAAACCTCAATTTCTTTCGTCATCCAGCATTCCATATACCTACCAGCCTTCCCTTTCACCCTGACAGGAATATACTTTCTCTGGATTCTTGTTATCTCATTTCTGAAGGCTTCCCATTTTCCAGCCGTCCCTTTACCTGTGAACATCTGCCTCCAATCAGCTTTTGAAAGTTCTTGCCTCATACCGTCAAAATTGGTCTTTCTCCAATTTAGAACTTCAACTTTTAGATCTGGTCTATCCTTTTCCATCACTATTTTAAAACGAATAGAATTATGGTCACTGACCCCAAAGTGCTCCCCCACTGATACCTCAGTCACCTGCCCTGCCTTATTTCCCAAGAGTAGGTCAAGTTTTGCACCTTCTCTAGTAGGTACATCCACATACTGAATCAGAAAATTGTCTTGTATACACTTAAGAAATTCCTCTCCATCTAAACCTTTAACACTCGGGCAGTCCCAGTCTATGTCTGGAAAGTTAAAATCCCCTACCATATCTACCCTATTATTCTTACAGATAGCTGACATCTCCTTACAAGTTTGTTTCTCAATTTCCCTCTGACTATTGGGGGATCGATAATACAATCCCAATAAGGTTATCATCTCCTTCTTATTTCTCAGTTCCAACCAAATAACTTCCCTGGATGTATTTCCGGGAATATCCTCCCTCAGCACAGCTGTAATGCTATCCCTTATCAAAAATGCCACTCCCCTTCCTCTCTTGCCTCCCTTTATATCCTTCCTGTAACATTTGTATCCTGGAACATTAAGCTGCCAGTCCTGCCCATCCCTGAGCCATGTTTCTGTAATTGCTATGATATCCCAGTCCCATGTTCCTAACCATGCCCTGAGTTCATCTGCCTTCCCTGTTAGGCCCCTTGCATTGAAATAAATGCAATTTAATTTATTAGTCCTACCTTGTCCCTGCCTGTCCTGACTGTTTGACTCACTTCTGTTCTCAGCTGTACCCGTCTCAGATTGATCTCTTTCCTCACTATCTCCCTGGGTCCCACCCCGCCCCCCCCATCTTACTAGTTTAATTCTCCCGAGCAGCTCTAGAAAATCTCCCTGCCAGTATATTAGCACCCTTCCAATTTAGGTGCAATCCATCCTTCTTGTACAGGTCCCTTCTACCCCAAAAGAGATTCCAATGATCCAAAAATGTGACTCCTTCTCCCATACACCAGCTCCTCAGCCCTGTGTTCATCTGCTCTATCCTCCTATTCCTGCCCTCACTAGCTCGTAGCACTGGGAGTAATCCAGATATTACTACCCTTGAGGACCTCCTTTTTAAATTTCTGCCTAACTCTCTGTAATCTCCCTTCAGAATCTCAACCTTTTCCCTTCCAATGTCGTTAGTTCCAATGTGGACAATGACCTCCTGCTGGCCCCTCTCTCCCGTGAGAACATTCTGCACCATCTCTGAGACATCCTTGATCCTTGGAAATATATTGCCATTCCTTCAGTGTATTTGGGTCAAAATCCAGGAACACCCCAATGGCATAGTGGGTCAAAACCAAGTTATAAGAGATTCAAGAGGGCTGCTCACTGCTTTCTCAATGGCAATTAGGAAGTGGCAGTAAATGAGGGACCAGCCAGTGACACACACCCATTAGTGAATAACAGAAAGTATTCTTTTACTGTACTCATATCAGAGAGAATTCCCTTCTCCATCACATCTGTTAGGCTTAATTTAACTGAGGGGAAAGTGAGGACTGCAGATGATGGAGATCAGAATCGAAAGTGTGGTGCTGGGGAATCACAGCAGGTCAGGCAGCATCCAAGAAGCAGGAGAATCGAGTTTTGGGCATAAGCCCTTCTTAATTTAACTGAGGCTTCAGTTCCCCATTGTGATCATCCTTCGCCTCTTTGAGCCTTCAGGGTATAGAGCTCACACTTTCTCAGCATCAAATCATGGAACTATCACAGAGCTGAAAGTAGATATTCAGCCAATGGCAGGCTTATTAAATGTGTTACAGACTAGGCCAGACCACTCAAAACATTCTTGAGCAGGCAATCCAGACTATAACTTTGTAATTTGTTTCAGTAAGTGGACAGTGACAATTACCGAGAGTGAGTTAGCTAGGCTGACTCCTAGGTTTCAAAACAGATGGAAATTTATTCACAAAATTACACAATGAAATACAAAGAACAGAATAAAGAACCCCTACAGAACTCAATCTATCCAAACTAGACTTAATTATGCTGTTCCAAAGATACATACCAGTTCCAATAAACAAACCCCCTTAAAAACAGTTAAACAATGGAACAAATGCTTACAGGTTAAAGTTAGAAGGTCAGAGAGAGTTTACAGCCCATTTCCACCCAGTTGAACTCCTCAGCTCGAGAGCTGACCACTCCCCTTTCATTATACAGGTCACTTCTAAAACATGACCACATTGGTCGGAGGTCTCATCTGTTTACATATAAACAAAAAGACCTCTCAATACCCTTTAATTTCTGTAGTAAACCAGTCTAATCAGAACTGGGAGATGTTTACGACCCTACTGAAAAAAACCAAGGACACAGCATCCTTGAGAAAGGGGACAGCTTTTAGAAAACAGAGACCACCTTTGTGACACCCCCCCCTTAAAAAAAAACCATCAATACCAAAAGATGGCTTAAATTTTAAAATCCTTCAAATACAATCTGGTTAGTAGTTTAAACACACATATACACCATACTAACTATTAACATGCAAACATGTACAACTACATTCAAATTCAAGCCATGGCACACCTGCCACCAAATGCCTCCATATCTCATTTGAGTCTCGTTAACACATCAGCAATCACGTTTCCGTGACCTGCCACATGCACAATCGTCAAACTGAACGGCTGCAACAACAAGCTCCATCTAAACGGGCTGGCATTTTTATCCTTAAATTTTTCCACAAATCTCAATGGGTTATGATCAGTGTAAATGATTTTCTCAGATGCATTGCTGGTAATATAAACACTGTGATGTTGTAATGCCAACACCAAGCTTAAAGTCTCTTTCTCCACCTTTGAATAGTTCTGTTGATGAACATTCATCTTCCTGGAAAATATATCAGTTGGCTCTTTCTATTCCCTCGTCATCCTCCTACAGGAGCACCGCACCAACACCCACATTACTGGTATTGATAGTCATCTTGAAAGGCTTCTTGTAATCTGGTGTGGCTAATACTGGGGCAGTGGTTAACACAGTTTTTAGGCTGTCAAATGCCTTTTGACAGTCTGCTGTCCACTGAAACTTCTTACCCTTTTTTAACAATTCTGTGAGTGGAGCAGCCACACTGCTAAAGTTTGGCACAAACCTTTGGTAAGATCCACTCAATCCCAGGAACTGTAGTATTGCTTTTTTCTTTGACGGTGTGGGAAATTCCCCAATTCCTTTCATTTTCACATCCCGTGGGGCCATTTGTCTATGTCCAATAACATGGCCCAGGAAGGTGACTTGGACTTTTAGCCAGGTTTACCACCAAGCCTGTCTTCCAAAGTTGATCGAATAAGTCCGATAAATGCTGTAAATGTTCCTTCCATGAGTGACTAAAAAATCACCAGGTCATCAACATACACCACACACTTGGGTAATCTGGCAATGACCTTATTAGTCATGCTCTGAAACGTGGCTGGAAAATTTCTCATACCAAACGACATGACTTTGAAGTGACATATAACATTTGGCATTACGAAAGCCGAAATTGCCTTTGCTCTCTCTGACAGAGGTACTTAGAACATAGAACATATCGAACATAGAACATTACAGTGCAGTGCAGGCCCTTCAGCCCACGATGTTACGCTGACCTGTGAAGTTAATCTGAAACCCACCTAACCTACACTGTTCCACTATTATCCATATGTATGTCCAATGCTCATTTAAATGCCGTTAACATCAATGAGTTAACTACTGTTGCAGGCAGGCTGTTCCACGCCCCTACTACTCTCTGAGTAAAGAAACTACCCCTGATATCTGTCCTAAATCTATCACCCCTCATTTTAAAGCTGTGTCCCCTCATGTTAGCCATCACCATCCAAGGAAAAGGCTCTCCCTGTCCACCCTATCTAACCCACTGGTTATCTTATACGTCTTGATTCAGTCACCTCTCAGCCTTCTTCTCTCCAATGAAAACAGCCTCAGCTCCCTCAGCTTTTCCTCATTAGATCTTCCCTCCACACTAGACAACATCCGAGTAAATCTCCTCTGAACCCTTTCCAAAGCTTCCACATCCTTCCTAAAACGTGGTGTCAGAACTGAATGCATACTTCAGGTGGGGTCTGACCAGTGTTTTGTACGGCTGAAGCATGACCTCATAGCTCCGAAACTCAATCCCCTCCTACCAATAAACACCAACACACCATACGCTGCTTAATAACCCTATCAACCTGGATTGAAAAATGTGTTGCTGGAAATGCGCAGCAGGTCAGGCAGCATCCAAGGAGCAGGAGAATTGACATTTCGGGCATAAGCCCTTCTTCAGGAATGAGGAAGGTGTGCCAAGCAGGCTAAGATAAAAGGAGGGACTTGGGGGAGGGGCGTTGGGAATGCAATAGGTGGAAGGAGGTTAAGGTGAGGGTGATAGGCCGGTGAGGGGGTGGGGGCGGAGAGGTCAGGAAGAAGATTGCAGGTCAAGAAGGTGGTGCTGAGTCCAAGGGTTGGGACTGAGATAAGGTGGGGGGGAGGGGAAATGAGGAAGCTGGAGAAATCTGCATTCATCCCTTGTGGTTGGAGGGTTCCTAGGTGGAAGATGAGGCGCTCTTCCTCCAGGTGTTGTGTTGCCATGGTCTGGCGATGGAGGAGGCCAAGGACCTGCATGTCCTTGGCGGAGTGGGAGAGGGAGTTAAAGTGTTCAGCCACGGGGTGGTTGGGTTGGTTGGTGTGGGTGTCCCAAAGGTGTTCTCTGAAATGTTCTGCAAGTAGGCGGCCTGTCTCCCCAGTGTAGAGGAGGCCACATCGGGTGCAGCGGATGCAGTAAATGATGTGTGTGGAGGTGCAGGTGAATTTATGACGGATATGGAAGGATCCCTTGGGGCCTTGAAGGGAAGTGAGGGGGGAGGTGTGGGAGCAAGCTTTGCATTTCAACCTGGGTGGCAACTTTCAGGGATTTATGCACCTGGACAACGAGATCTCTCTGTTCATCTGAACTGTCAAGAATTTTACCATTAGCCCAGTAATCTGCATTCCTATTATTTCTTCCAAAGAGAATTACCTCACACTTTTCTGCATTAAACTCCATTTGCCACTTCTCAGTCCAGCTCTGCATCTTATCGATGCCCCTCTGTAATCCACAATATTCTTTGGCACTATCTACAACTCTGCCCACCTTAGTGTCATCTACAAATTTACTAACCCATCTTTCTACGCCCACATCCAAATCATTTATAAAAATGACGAACAGCAGTGGCCCCAAAACATATCCTTGCAGTACACCACTGGTAACTGAACTCTAGGATGAACATTTCCCACCACCCTCTGTCTTCCTTCAGCTAGCCAATTTCTGAACCAAACCACTAAATCACCTTCCATCTCGAAACTCCATATTTTGTGCAATAGCTTACCATGTGGAACCTTATCAAATGTCTTACTGAAATGCATATACACCACATCAACCACTTTACCCTCATCCACCTGCTTTGTCACCTTCTCAAAGAACTCAATAAAGTTAGTTAGGCATGACCTACCCTTCACAAAACTGTGTTGACTATCCCTAATCAAATTATTCCTTTCCAGATGATTATAAATCCTATCTCTTGTAACCTTTTCGAACAACTTACCCATAACTGAAGTAAGGCTCACTGGTTTATAATTACCATGGTTGCCCTGACTCCCCTTCTTAAACAAGGGAACATTAGCTATCCTCCAGTCTTCTGGTACTATTCCTGTCGACAATGATGGCATAAAGGTCGAAACCAAAGGCTCTGGAATCTCCTCCCAGGCTTCCCAGAGAATCCGAGGATAAATCCCATCTGGCCCAGGGGTCTTACCTATTTTCAGATCTTCCAAAATTGCTAAAACCTCCTTGTTATCAACCGTAATCCCATCGACTCCTGTAGCCTGTATCAGTAACATTGCCCTTTTCCAATGTGAATACTGACAAAAAGTATTCATTAAGCACTTCCGCTATATCTTTAGATTCCACACACAACTTCCCACTACTATCTTTGATTGGCCCTAACCTTCCTCTAGTCATTATTTTATTCCTGATATGCCTATAGAAAGGTTTAGGGTTTTTCCTTGATCCTATCCACCAACAACTTACCATTTCCCTCCTGGCTCTTCTTAGCCCTCTCTTTAGATCTTTTCTGGCTAATGTGTAACTCTCCAGCCCCCTAACTGAGCCTTCACGCCTCATTCTCACATAAACCTTTCTTCTTCCTCTTGAGAAGAGCTTCAACATCTTCAGTAAACCATGACTCCCTCTCTCAACAACTCCTTCCCTGCCTGAAAGGTATATACTTACCAATGACCCGCAGTATCTGTTCCTTGAATAAGTTCCACATTTCAAGTGTGTCCATCCCCTGCAGTTTCCTTCCTCATCCTATGTATCCAAAATCTTGCTAATCACATCATAATTGCCTTCCCCTAGTTATACTTATTTTTCTGCAGTATGTACCTATCCCTGCCCATTGCTATTGTAAACATAACCAAATTGTGGTCACTATCGCCAAAGTGCTCACCTACCCCGAAATCTAAAACCTGACCGGGTTTATTCCCCAGTACCAAATCCAATGTGGCCTTGCCCCTTGTTGGCCTGTCTACAAACTGTGTCAGGAAACTCTCCTGCACACATTGAACAAAAACTGACCCATCTAAACTACTTGAACTATAGTATTCCCAGTCAATGGAGAAGTTAAAGTCGCCCATAACAAGTAACTGTTACACTCGCTCCTATCAAGAATCATCTTTGCAATCCTTTCCTCTACATCCCTGGAACTATTCGGAGGCCTATAGAAAACTCCCAACAGGGTGCCCTCTCCCTTCCTGTTTCTAACCTCAGCCCAAAGTACCTCAGTGGATGAGTCCTCAAACATTCTCTCACCTGCTGTAATACTACCATTGATTAACAATGTCACCTCCCCCCTGGCCCCCCCACCAATCTTTTCCCATCTTCTCTGTTCTTACTGAAACAACCTGGAATCTGCAATAACCATTCCTGTCCCTGCTCTACCCATGTCTCTGAAATGGCCACAATATCAAAATTCCAGGTACCAACCCATGCTGCAAGTTCTCCCACCTTATTCCAGATGCCCCTGGCATTGAAGTACACATATTACACACCAACGTCCTGATTGCTGGTGTCCTCTCACAAGCTTGTAAACGTACTCCTGACCTCACTACCCTCAACCTGTACACTGAAACTACAATTCAGGTTCCCATTAGTTTAAACCCCCCTGAAGAACATTAGCAAGTTTCCCTCCCCAGGATATTGGTACGCCTCTGGTTCAGGTGAAGACCATCCTGTTTGTAGAGGTCCCACCTTCCCCCCAAAAAATCTCCAATTATCCAAGAATCCAAAACCCTCCCTCCTGCACTATCCCTGCAGCCACATGCTCAGCTCCGTGCTCTCTCTGTTCCTCGCTTCACTAGCAGGTGGCATGGGCAACAAACCAGAGATAACAACTCTGAGCACTAAGCTTCCACACTAGCTCCCTGAATTTTTGTCTTATATCTCCATCCCTTTTCCTACCTATGTCGTTGGTCCAATGTGGACCACAACTTGGGGCTGCTCCCCCTCCCCCTCAAGGATATCGAAAACATGATTAGAGACATCATAAGTCCTGACACCTGGGAGGCAACACACCAACCGGGAGTCTCTCTCATTGCCATGGAACCTCCTATCTGTCCCTCTAACTATGGAGTCCCCAGCGACTAAAGCTCTGCTCCTGTCCCTGCTCTACCCATGTCTCTACCCATGAAGCAAGGTTTCAAGTTCTTGGATCACTGGAGTATATTTTATGGTAACCATAAATTCTACAAGAAAGACGGTTTGCACCTTAATAGGTTAGGGACCAGCATTCTGGCAGGCAGGTTTGCTACTGTAACACCGCTACATTTAAACTAAGTAGCTGGGGGGAGGGGACAAGCTGGATGTTTAAAAAGGAAATTGAAGGGGTAGTTAGAACAAGAGAAATCAAGAAAGACAACTGTATCAAGGAGGCAGAAAACCGGAAAAGGCATCATGCTGTAAAGTTGAGTGAAATAAGGGTTGAGGGGAAGGGTGAGAGCGGTAACAAATTAAAAATTCTATATATGAATGCACGAAGCATTAGACACAAGGTGGATGAGCTTGAGGCTCTTTTGGAAATTGGCAGATACGATATTGTGGGGATAACTGAGACGTGGCTTCAAGTGGACAGGGCCTGGGAAATGAATATTCAAGGCTACACGTGCTATCGTAAGGACAGACTGACGGGCAGAGGGGGTGGGGTGGCCTTGTTGGTAAGGGAGGATATTCAGTCCCTTGCGCGGGGGGACCTAGAGTCAGGGGATGTAGAGTCAGTGTGGGTAGAGCTTCGAAACACTCAGGGTAAAAAGACCCTCATGGGAGTCATCTACAGGCCCCCAAACAGTAGTCTGGATGCCGGATGAATCAGGAGCTGAAATTGGCTTGTCGCAAAGATGTTACTACAGTTGTTATGGGGGATTTTAACATGCAGGTAGACTGGGAGAATCAGGATGGTATCGGGCCTCAAGAAAGAGACTTTGTGGAGTGCCTCAGAGATGGATTTTTAGAGCAGCTGGTGCTGGAGCCGACCAGGGATAAGGCGATTCTGGATCTGGTATTGTGTAACGAACCAGAATTGGTCAGAGACCTCGAAGTGAAGGAGCCATTGGGAAGTAGTGACCATAATACAATAAGCTTCAATCTGCAATTTGAGAGGGAGTGGGTACAATCGGAAGTGACAATATTTCAGTTGAATAAAGGGAAATATGGAGCTATGAGGGAGCAACTGGCCAAAGTTCAATAGTGCAATACCTTAACAAGGAAGACCGTGTAGGAACAATGGCGGATATTTCTGTGTATAATGCAGAAGTTGCAGGATCAGTTCATTCCTAAAAGGAAGAAAGATCCCAGGAGGAGACATGGGCGGCCGTGGCTGACGAGGGAAGTAAAGAAACATATAAAGTTAAAAGAGAAAAAGTATAACTTAGCGAAGATAAGTGGAAAAACGGAGGACTGGGAAGCTTTTAAAGAACAACAGAGGATTAGTAAGAAGGAAATACGCAGAGAAAAAATGAGGTACGAAGGTAAACTGGCCAAGAATATAAAGGAGGATAGTAAAAGCTTTTTAAGGTATGTCCAAGGCAAAAAAATGGTTAGGACAAAAATTGGGCCCTTGAAGACACAAACAGGGGAATATATTACTGGGAACAAAGAAATGGCAGAGGAATTAAATGGGTACTTCAGATCTGTGTTCACTGGGGAAGACACAAGCAATCTCCCTGAGGTAACAGTGGCTGAAGGACCTGAACTTAAGGGAATTTCTATTTGCCAGGATTTGGTGTTGGACAGACTGTTAGGTCTGAAGTTTGATAAGTCTCCGGGACCTGATGGCCTGCATCCCAGGGTACTGAAGGAGGTGGCTCGGGAAATCGTGGATGCGTTGGTGATTATTTTCCAGAGTTCAATAGAATTGGGGTCGGTTCCTGAGGATTGGAGGGCGGCTAATGTTGTGCCACTTTTTAAGAAGGGTGGGCGGGAGAAAGCAGGAAATTATAGACCAGTTAGTCTGACCTCAGTGGTGGGAAAGATGCTGGACTCTATTATAAAGGATGAAATTACAGCACATCTGGATAATAGTAACAGGATAGGACAGAGTCAGCATGGATTTATGAAGGGGAAATCATGCTTGACTAATCTTCTTGAATTTTTTGAGGATGTAACTCGGAAGATGGACGAGGGAGATCCAGTGGATGTAGTGTACCTGGACTTTCAGAAAGCTTTTGATAAAGTCCCACACAAGAGGTTAGTGAGTAAAATTAGGGCGCACAGTATTGGGGGCAAAGTCCTAACTTGGATTGAAAATTGATTGGCTGATAGGAAACAAAGGGTAGTGATTAACGGCTCCATTTCGGAATGGCAGGCAGTGACCAGTGGGGTACCGCAGGGATCCGTGCTGGGACCGCAGCTTTTTACAATATATGTAAATGATATAGAAGATGGTATCAGCAATAACATTAGCAAATTTGCTGATGATACAAAGCTGGGTGGTAGGGTGAAATGTGATGAGGATGTTAGGAGATTACAGGGTGACCTGGACAAGTTAGGTGAGTGGGTCGATGCGTGGCAGATGCAGTTTAATGTGGATAAATGTCTGGTTATCCACTTTGGTGGCAAGAACAGGAAGGCAGATTACTACCTCAATGGTATCAAATTAGGTAAAGGGGCTGTTCAGAGAGATCTGGGTGTTCTTATCCACCAGTCAATGAAGGCAAGCATGCAGGTACAGCAGGTCGTGAAGAAGGCTAATAGCATGCTGGCCTTCATAACAAGAGGAATTGAGTATAGAAGCAAAGAGGTGCTTCTGCAGCTGTACAGGGCCCTGGTGAGACCACACCTGGAGTACTGTGTATAGTTCTGGTCTCCAAATTTGAGGAAAGACATTCTGGCTATTGAGGGAGTGCAGCGTAGGTTCACAAGGTCAGTTCCTGGAATGGCAGGATTGCCTTACACGGAAAGACTGGAGCGACTGGGCTTGTATACCCTTGGATTTAGAAGACTGAGAGGGGATCTGATTGAGACATATAAGATTATGAAAGGATTGGACACTCTGGAGGTAGGAAACATGTTTCCGCTGATGGGTGAATGCCGAACCAGAGGACACAGCTTAAAAATACGGGGTAGACCATTTAGGACAGAGATGAGGAGAAACTACTTCACCCAGAGAGTGGTGGCTGTGTGGAATGCTCTGCCCCAGAGGGCAGTGGAGGCCCAGTCTCTGGATTCATTTAAGAAAGAATTGGATAGAGCTCTTAAAGATAGTGGAGTCAAGGGTTATGGAGATAAGGCTGGAACAGGATACTGATTGGGAATGATCAGCCATGATCATATTGAATGGCGGTGCAGGCTCAAAGGGCTGAATGGCCTACTCCTGCATCTATTGTCTATTGTCTATTGTCTATTGTCCTCTTCCCCCTTCTCTTCTGAGCTACAGGGATAGATTCTGCACCAGAGACCTGTACCCCATGGCTTACCCCGGTAAGTTGTCTAAGTTGCCAGTAGTCTCTGAGGAAGTCCAACTTAGAAAATGTCAGTTGCTTGTCCCACTTTTTCAACACCGTCCTCCAACAGTGGAATTGGATATGCATCACTCTTTGTAACAACATTGACTTTGCGATAATTCACACATTACTGTCGAGTACCATCTGGCTTTGGCACCATGACTATGGGTGAGCTCCAGTAACTGTAACTCACTTCAATTATGCCATCATGGAGCATGCGATCTATCTCCTACTGAACCTGTGCCTACTTTAGAGGGTTATGCCTATAAGGATGTTGCTTAATGGGAACAGCATCTCCAATTCAGAATCCTCTGAACTTGGTTCTTCCTTCTGTGCTGTAATCATTAACACCTTCTCCTCTTGCTTTCCTTCCCAATCAAAATACCTTTAGCGCATATTCCCACAGCACACACTGTGAGATTCCTTCCTATTTGGCGTCCTTATCAAGTAGTTCACCTCAATCAATTTCCTCCCGATTTGATAAGATCCACTAAACCTTGCTTTTAAAGGTTCACCTGCTACTGGAAGTAACACCAATACCTTATCCCCAATCGCAAAATTGTGAACTTGTGATTTCTTATCCGCTTCCTGTTTCATTCTATGCTGTGATACTTGTAAATGCTGTACAGCTAACTCTCCAGCTCTATTTAATTGTTCTCTAAAATTTGACACATAGTTCAAATGGGTGGTCTCTGAATTCTGACCTACTCGCTTCTCCTTAATCAATTTTAATGGTCCTCTTACTTCAAGCTCAAAATTAATTCCAAATGGACTGAATTTGGTCAATTCATTTGGTGCATCTCTGATTGCAAAAGGTACAAATGGAACTCCCTTATCCAAATCATCTGGATAATCCTGACCATAAACCCGCAACATGGTCTTTCGTGTTTGATGCCATTTCTCTAGTTCTCCCTTTGATTCAGGATGGTATAGAGTAGATTTGAATTGCTTTCTTCCCAAGTTATCCAGAACCTCTTTGAATTGTTTGGATGTGAAGTTTGATCCTTGATCTAACTGTATCTCTACTGGTAGTCCATATCTAGTAAAAACGTTTATGTAATTCTTCTGCAACCTTTTAGTGATGTTGCATAATGGAATTGCCTCTAGAAATCTAGTCGATACATCCATTATTGTTAATAAATACTTATTCCCGCTTTTTGTTTGAGGGAGGGAACCTACACAATCAATCAAGATTCTTGTGAAAGGTTCCTCAAATGCTGGAATAGGTATTAAAGGTACAGATTTTATTACTGGCTGTGGTTTTCCAATTAGCTGGCATGTATAACACATCTGGCAAAATTCAACTACATCCTTGTGTAGTCCAGGCTAGTAAAAATATCTGTACTTTAGTCTGTGTTTTCCTCACTCCTAAATGATCTCCAAGTGGTAGCTCATGCACCACTCGCAACACCTCCTTTTTATAAGCTATTGCCAATTTGATGAATCTCTGTCCATTTCTCATCAGCTTGAATGTGTGATGGTCTCCATTTCCTCATTAAGACTTAATTTGTTAAGTAATAACACACAGGGATGCATTCACTTTCCTGCTCTGTATATGCCTTTTGATATAACTTTTAAATTCTCATCTTTCTGCAGTAATTCAAAGAGCTTAGCAGAGCTAAAGATACTTGCATGTTTATCTAGTTGCTCCTGCTCTATTCCACTTATCTGATCAAAAAAGGTCTCAGATAAATCTATGTCAGTTTATCTGTGCCTTTTGATCTCTTCTGCTTCAGCTTCTGCCTCTGTGAGCTTGTGACCACACAATCAGGGAAAATTACTGGATAAACATCCTTCATTTCTTCAGTTGCCTGCATCTCCACTGGCTTTTCAACTAGAGTAGGCAGCACGCTTACCAGTGAATCAGCTCTATCATTTGCAAGGACAATTGTATTCCTGGAGCTGAGAGTTTGTCCATTACTCCTACCACACATTCTCCACTCCTCTCTGGACTCTCTAGCCTCAGTTTACATAACTGAGCACTTTTTGTCTCACCATGAATTCCTGTTACCAGTACTATTTCTGTCAAGAGACCCTCAGGAATACATATTTCCTCATCCTTCAGCACTACAGACTGTAAGGAAACTGTGTCCCTTAACATTGTAACCTCTTTACCTGCTACCCCTGGCCTATGTGAATAAACTTTACCCTTGCATGTACATTTTTTGAGCAGAGCTGGCACTTCCTCCTTAACCAACCTCTAATTACCGTGAACACTCTGAGGCAGTTGTCTAACTTCCCTTGTGCTTTTTGTTACCAGTCCAATAAAACTCCTAGGCTTGTCTGGTTTTCCTACATCTGACTTTCTTCCAGCCCACCAACACTGTGATTTGGTGTGACCCACTTTATTACACTGAAACACCGGAGCTTTTTAACTTCTTTGTCCCCCTCAAGGGTTTCTTTTTTACCCTGTGGTAAGTTATCCTTATGATCTTCACTGAGATCTACCTTTCCCTTTCCAGGTGAGAATTTCTCGTTGCCCCAATTTCTATCCCTCATGGACTGAAATTGATTCATGAAGCCAAACCGTGTTTTATGAACCATTAGCCACTTCAGCTGCTAACCTCGCTGTTTTAACTCTGCTTTTGCACATGAGTTCACACTGCTTCAGGCAGTAAATTTTTGAATTCCTCCAAAATAATTACCTCTCTAAGGGCTTCATAGGTTTGCTCGATTTTTAAAGCTCTTATCCATCTATCGAAATTACTCTGTTTGATCCTTTCAAACTCAATGTAGGTTTGACCAGGTCCCTCCTGAGATTCCTGAAACGTTGTCTGTCAGCTTCTGGTACAAGCTCATATGCACTTTAAATGGTTTTTTCCACCTCCTTATACTCCCCAGATCCCTCCTCTGATAGGGATGCAAATACCTCACTAGCCCTATCTACAAGTTTTGTTTGGATCAACAAAACCCACATTGCCACTGGCCACTGCATTTGTTTAGCCACCTTTACAAATGAGATGAAAAAAGCTTCCACATCCTTCTCATCAAATTGAGGCAATGCTTGAACAGACTTAAACAATTTCTCACTCAGCTTCTGACTACCAGGGACTTGCTCATCCTCATTCTCTTCCTCACTAAACCTATCCTCAGCCTTTATCTCCAGCCTTTTAAGTTGACTTTCCTTTTTAACTGCTCCTTGGACGCTGCCTGAACTGCTGTGCTCTTCCAGCACCACTAATCCAGAATCTGGTTTCCAGCATCTGCAGTCATTGTTTTTACCCCTTCCTTTTTAAGTGTCAGCTTCTGAAGTTCAAAAGCTCTCTTTTTGCCTCTCTTCAAACTGTTTCATTTCTGCTGCCCTTTCCTTATCTCCCACCTCTAACTCAAGCTGCTTCATTTGCAATTGAATTCTTGCCATCTCCAGTGATTCTGATGGTTTCTTCAGCAGATTTAAATGCTGAGCTACTGCTGTAATTATCTCTCCTTTCCTCACAGAAGCAGCCAGGTCCAATTCCAGCTTCTCTGCTAATTCTTGCAGCTTGGTTTTATTCACCTTTTTGCAAAACTTCCAAAGTCACCGCATCCACTTCCAGAAATCTTCTGGCGACTGAAAAAGCCATTCCTATCCCAAGCTTTGTCTCCCCAACCAAACCAACACCTGAAATAAAGACACTAGCACCTACCACTCACTGTTTAACATCCTACAAAGAGCCCCCCCAATCTGTTATGGACTAGGCCAGACCACTCAAAACATTGTTAAGCAGGCAGCCCCAGACTATAACTATGCAATTTGTTTCAGTAAGTGTACAGTGAAAATTATCTGGAGTAGCTTAACTAGGTTGACTACCAGGCTTTAAAACAGACAAATGTATTCACAAAATTACACAATGAAAGACAAAGAACAGAATAAAGAACCCCTACAGAACTCAGTCTATCCAAACTAGACTGAATTATGCTGGTCCAAATATACACAACCGTCCCAATGAGCAAAACCCCTTAAAAAACAGTTAAAAAAATAGAACAGAAGCTTACAGGTTGAAGCTAGAAGGTCAGAGAGAGAGAGAGAGAGAGAGAGGGTTTCACAGCCCGTTTCCACACAGCTGAACTCCTAGCTAGTTCTGGACTGAACTGCTCAGCTCGAGAGCTGACCACTCCTCTTTCATTATACAGGTCACTTCAAAAACATGATCACTTTGGCTTCAAGCCTCATCTGTTTACATAGAAATAAGAAGGCCTCTCAATACCCTTTCATCTCTGTACCAACCCAGTCTAATCAGAACCAGGACATGATTACAATCCCTCTGAAAATAAACCAAGAACAGCATCCTTGACAAAAGGAGCAGCTTTGTGAAAAAAGGGACCATCTTTGTGACAAATATGCATCATTACCAATGCCAATCTTTTGCATTTTCCCTATTTCTATTTAAATAACTACCTAATGACCTTTCAAATGCATCATTTGAACCTGCGGTCACCACATTTTCAGACAATGTATTCCGTATGCACATGTCGCACCAAAGGCAAAAGCTTTATTTTATCTTGTATTTGCTTCTTCTGTAAAAGAATTTAAAATCTATGTCCTCTGGCTTGTGATCTCTTTTAGGAGCGGGAACAGTTTCTTCCTTTCTACTCAAGGCAGCCCACTCGTGATTTTGAAGACCACTATCAGATTGCCTCTTTACACTCTTCTCTCCAATGAGGATCACTGCAACTTCTTCCATCTCTCCTGAAAATGTAAATCTCATCCCTGGAATCATCTTTGTAAACTCTTGCTGCACTCACTCCAATGCATTCACCTCCTTCCTATGGTGTGGCCCCCCCAGAACTGTACACAGTTCTCCAGCTGTGGTCTAAAAGGTGCCTTATACAGCATCACATCACATCACATCCTCTCTTGAACTCAATGCCACTATTAATAAAATCAAGGACACAATACTATATGTTTTAATTGATCTCTCCATTTGTTCTGCCCCCTTTAATACTTTGTGCACTTATATCCCAGGTCCCTCAGCTCCTAAACATCATTTAAAACTGAATCTCCTATTTGACATTACCTTTTAATGTTCTTTACCTCACACCTCTCTGCACTGAGCTAGCCTGCTGCCCACCCACTCTGCCCACTTGGCAGCATCCTTTTGAAATTACAAACTGTTCTCCTCAGCCCTTCCAAGTTTCAGATCATCCCCAAACTTTGAAATTGTCTCCTGAAAACCAAACTCCAGATCATTCATATATATCAGGAAAAACGATGGTCCCAATACTGACCTCTGAGGAACTCCACAACAATCCTTTCTCACCCTGAAAAATATTCATTGACCATCACTCTGTATTTCCGAGCAGTGAGCCAATATTGTATCCATGTTGCTACTGTCCCTTTTATTCCATAACCCTATAACTTTCCTGACAAGTCTATTGTATGGAACTGAATTAAACACCATCTGGAAATCCATGTACATCACATCAACAGTGTTATTCTCATCAACTCTCCGTTACCTCTTCAAAAATCTCCCCTAACTTAGTTAGTGTGGATTCCTCAAGGGGAAATAACATTTGACTCTTTCTAATCAACCCACCTTTTTCCATGTGACTACTAATGTTATTCTAAATAATTGTCACTATGAGTTTCCCCATCACTGAAGTGAAATTGTCATTTCTGCAATTGCTGAGTTTATCCTTTAGACCAAGTAAGAAAGGCTGTAATGTTTGCCATTCTCTAACCTCTGCATGTCCTCAGTCCAAGGAAGACTAAATAATTATGGCCAGAGTCCCTGCAATTTCCACTCTCATTCCTTCAATATCCTTGGATGTAGTTCATGCAGTCTCATTGCCTTGTCAACTTTCAGTACAAACAAACAGTCTACCCAACACTGATTCCTTCCAGTGATGGAGTTCCCTCCTCTATCACCTTGGTCTAGGAAGCCTCTCCCTTTTTGGTAAAGACAGATGCAAAAGATTCATTTAAAACCTCAGCCATGATTTTCTGTATGTAAATCTCCATGGGCCTAGTCTGCCCCTAGTTTGCACCTTTTGCAGCTTTGTGATCTCCTGAGATGTTCCCTTTGTCATCTTCACTGGTGTGAGGGGGAGATCGGCAGCATATACTTCATTAAAAACAATAATTACTTTCACACAGTTGAAAGTATGCTGAAGTCTGCAGATGTAAGATGCCAACAATTAGTTTTCTTTCAATTAAATTCTGCAAAATCGATGATCTTTTTTACAAGAGAGAGAGTTAGTGACAAGCAATGTCTCAGTGCTACTGTTTGCTTCCTCAACTGAATTTAGGAAACTCAGTGAAGTTGGATAATACAAAATCTGAGGTTTCCATGCACTTGATCACCTCCCACCCCAAACATTTCTTCGGGGTAAATAGCTTTATGTAGGTCACTGATGCTGCTTGCTTTGTCCAC
Source organism: Chiloscyllium punctatum (assembly GCF_047496795.1). NCBI lineage: Eukaryota > Metazoa > Chordata > Chondrichthyes > Orectolobiformes > Hemiscylliidae > Chiloscyllium > Chiloscyllium punctatum. Next base: position 110,453,158 of record NC_092751.1, read on the forward strand.
CCAATCCACCCAATCAAATACTGCCAAGTGACACCACCCAACCCCCCTCCACAATTTACACCCCCATACACATCACCCACACACATGCACTGCCCACCATCCTAATATACACTACCAGTCTCCTCTCCCCAGGGAGTCCTGCCCTTTACCTTTTTTTAAATTCATCCATGGGATGTGGGTGTCGCTGGCTGGGCAGTATTTATTGTTCATTTGTAGTTGTCCTTGAGAGGGTGGGGGTGAGCTGCTTCCTGAACAGCTGCAGTCCACCTGCTGTGGGTTGACCCACAATGTCCTGAGGGAGGGAATTCCAGGATTTTTACCCAGCAGTAGTGAATGAACAGTGATATATTTTCAAATCAGGGTGGTGAGTGACCTGGAGGCAAACCTGCAGGGGTTGGTGTTCACATGCATCTGCTGTCCTCGTCCTTCTAGATCGAAGTAGTTGCCAGTTTAGAAAGTGATGTCTAAGGATCTTTAGTTTCTGCAGTATATCTTGTAGACTGACCAGTACAGAAGTGTATGCACTTCAGTGGTGGAGGGAGTGAATGTTGGTGAATCATGGAATCCCTGCAGTGTGTAAACTGGCCCTTCAGTCCAACGACCCTCCAAAGACCCATTCCCTTACCCTATTTTCCTATATTCACCCCTGAACAACGCACCTAACCGACACATCTCTGAACACTATGGCCAGTTTACGTGACCTGCACATTTTTGGATTGTGGGAGGAAACCAGAGCACCCGGAGGAAACGCACGCAGACACGGGGAGAATGTTCAAACTCCACACAGACAGTCGCCTGAGGCTGGAATCAAACCCAGGTCCCAGGTGTTGTGAGGCAGCAGTGCTAACCACTGAGCCACCGTGCTGCCCTAAGGAGTGAAGTGATAAGCTGCCAAGACTGTGCCTCACAGGCAGCAGTGGGTTGTGGTGTCAATCAAACTGTCTGCTTAGATGGTACCAAGCTTCAAGTTGAAGCTGCATCCATCCAGACAAGCAGAGAGTATTCCATGACACTCCACATGCCTTGTAGATGGTGGACAGGTTTTGGGGAATCAGGCAATGTGTTACTCGCTGGAGGGTTCCTAGTCTCTGATTTGCTCTCGTAACTGCATTATTTAAGTGACTGAAATAAAACAGAGAACTGTGGGTGCTGGAAACCTGAAACAAGAAAAAAACAAACTGTTGGTGAGACTCAACAGGTCTGGCAGCAGCTGTGGAGAGAAAACAGAGTTACTATTTTGGGTCCAGTGAACCTTCACTGTTGGAGGATCAGGACTGAGGGAATGCTGCACAGTCAGAGAATCATTGCTAAGGGAGTGTCCCTTGGAAACTGTGCTGGAGTGAGGAATCTTGCAATGTCAGCAGGTGTCACTTACCTTCAGGATGTGTGTCAGGAGAATAGGTGAGTGCTTGAGAGAAGAGTGAAAGATCGATGCTCCAAGTTGATTGAGCATGGAATGGGAACCAGGGTGGAGAAACAGTGAAGGCTTGTTTTGTTTTCAAAATGGGTTTCCCTGGTTTCATACAGAGATGACTGGTGAAATCACTGTGATCTACATTTAATTATCAGGATGTTTGATGTCACATACTGTTCACCCTTCAGTCAAATACATGACAGAGGTTAAATTGGGACTGGTTTCTGTTCAAAGATGGTGAATGTTATCACATCTGTCTCTAGGTCTGGGATATTTGGGACTGGGGTAGGGGGAAAGCCAATTGTAAGAGCCTCCTGTACCCTTACTGTTACTGTTAGCTGGGCACCCTGACTCATTCTTTGTCATGTGTCCCAGGACCTTCACCTCTCAATCAGCAACAGCAAACCATCCTGGGAGACCCTGGGAGACATCAGTCTGAGCAATGGCAAATTAGCCAAACAATGATCATGATGGAGGTGATTAGTTACAATTTTCCTCATTACTGCAAATGCATCTTAATTGCAACTCACCAGACATTAAACAGTTGAGTTTATTTTTCCCCTTTGACTTGTTTGGCCAGTGGCTCACTTTGTTAATTGAATGTTCCATAAAAATGACTTTTTCTTCTTTAGAACAACAAACAGAACAACCACCTTCTTGTACTCAAGCCAACATTTCTCTCTCGACCCACACAGACAGCAGAGCTGCCCATTTCTCTTATCACTGACTTGGAGATGACGCTGTGTACACATTGGCTGCTATGTTTCAGCGGTGACTACAATTCCAAACATTGTCACTGACCTGATGTGAGGAAAGATGATATTTATAAAAGTGCACTTTTTGATCCGTCTTCTTTACAGACCGTGTTTTTTTTATTGTGGATTAAAAATGGGAGAAGATACTGCTTTAAAACGGAAAAAACAGGAAAAATGTTTTGCAGTTTTAAAAAGGAGTTTTTGAATCTGATCGGGAGTTGTAGCTGTAATATCACCTTTGATCAATGCCTCAGCTCCACCTGTGTGGGTGTTCCGGGGGATTCTGCCAAAAGACAACCTTTGATTGAAAAAACATCAAGACCAGTTGTGTGGGTTCAGAAGGGCTCAGTGTAGTAACAACTTTGTGATTGGTTCTTGGGTAGGTGGCTACAGCCTTGTGTGGAGAAGCTTCAAGCCAGAAAGAGAAAGTACCTCAAATACTCTCCCTCCTTCATGTGTGGAAAAGTAACAGAAAATCTCCTGGTAGATGTCTTCACTCACCAATTCCCAATAAATAAACTCTCTGCAAATACCCTTGTAGAAAGGGAAAAGGGGAAGTCATCTTCAGGGACAATGAGAAGGTGAATCTTCAACCACCAAATGACAGACCGAGAATCGTGGTATCCATAATCTCATTTAATTTGCAGAATTAGAAAAAATCTGAAAAAAACCAATTTACTGATGTTTGGGATATCACCTGGTGCCAGATCTGTGTTTCTGATTATTTCCTTCCACATGCATCTTGTCTCTGTGTTGCTGCTTGTATGTGTATGGGATTCTTTTAAAAAAAGGGACAGAGTTTAGTTTATAATCTGATAATCTGAAAATATCATCCTCGACTGAAGACAATGCTAAGAAAATGTTTCTGATTGGTGGAAATTATTTAGAATGGTCACTGAAAGTGAAGTTGTGAATATTCATTAGTAACACTGAATTAATCTGAAACTATTCAAAAGACGAAGGAACTAGTGGTACAGACATCAAAATCACTGACTATTCCCACAAACGCGAATGTTTTAGCTTGCAAACAATGATGGGCAACATGAAACTGGCAATTACTGATTGCTCACCATAAATTATATAGTTACAAAAATATTAAAGCAATTTAGTACATTTCACAAGAGCTGAGGCATTAAATCCAATTCAGTAAAAACATCTAAAATACAGAGGGACATTGGGATTATTTAACTACTGTAATAAGGCGAAGGTGGTTTGAGATAAACAAACTCAGTGAAAACACTTGTGTTCAGGAGTAAAAGAAAAGAAAGAACTGTGGATACTGGAAATCTGAAATCAAAACAGAAATGGCTGGAGAAACTCAATAGGTCTGGCAGCATCTGTGGAGTCAGAAGGTGACTGGACTTGCAAGATTAGCTCTCTCTCTCTCTCTCTCTCTCTCTCTCTCTCTCTCCACTGATGCTGCCAGACCTGCTGGGTTTCTCCAGCACTTTGTTTTTGTTGTTTCATGTTATATATCATTGGAACTGAGACACTGTCCTATTGCCTACTGCTCCCAGAGCGAGAGAGTGACCACAGAGAATGACCTTGAAATAATGGAGCTCTGAAGAAGTTTAAGAATGTTTTCTTACAAATATGAGCGAAGGAATATAGAAAAGGCTGAGAAGGAGAGAAGAGGAAAGCTGAGGACTACCACACCTGAGAACAATGACCAATGGTGGATCTGAGAGAAGTGAACAAGGAACAGAGCAGGAGTGGGGAGGGGAGAGGGAGACTAAGAAGATGGAATGGAGAGACTGGAGGGGATATGGTGAAACTACTAAGTGGCTATCACAGCTATAGAATATTCCAGAGAAAGGGATGTGTAAGGTGTTTGGGGAGACACAGTTTTGTGAGGGTGGGAGCAGTCACTTCTGATTGAAACTGGGGGTCAATCCTATGGATGACGCTCAGGTGATGTACAGGAGTCAGTACAACATCTCGGCTGCTACGGTATAAGAGTTAATCAAGTGAGAGCGAAGATCAATGAGGTTTAGTAATAAAACATGGAATCTTTTCTTTCTGTTTTGCTGGGGCTCCAGACCCTGGAAATGAGGGTCCACCATCAAAGGTGCTGTCCCTTAAAAGATCAATTGCTGTCCTCTTACATAGTTCAGAGATTGAGGCTTCTGGTCATAGGTCAGTTCAGGGCTCATAGGTGCCCAATTATACTGGGTCAATGCTGGAATCAATAAGGCAAGATTTAGTGAAAAACTCCTAAACTTTCATCGCGTCAGCTGATAAAAGGGACAAGACATTAATTCCATTGATGCAAGGAATATTCTTGAAAGATCTTGGCGCTTACATCAGAAATCTCACCTTTCAGCATCTGATGTGTAACTCTTTGTGACCTATGAGCCCAAGCCTTTACACCAGTAACTGAGTCATCTCTTTTGATCAGTTTTAGTATCGATCCTCATTGTGGCTGATGACATCAGATTAGCTTGAAGCAACACTTTCATTTCTCTTTTTACCTTTCACCCTTTCATTAGTCTGTGTCATAGATCATAGAATCCCTACAGTATGGAAACAGGCCCTTCGGCCCAATAAGTCCACACTGACCCTCCAAAGAGTAACCCACCCAGACCCATTCCACTCTATTTAACCCTGACTAATGCACCTAACCAACACACCCCTGAACACAATGGGTAATTTAGCATGGCCAATCCACCCTAACCTGCACATCTTTTGGATTGTGGGAGGACACCGGAGCACCTGGAGGAAACCCACGCAGACACGGGGAGAATGTACAAACTCCACACAGACAGCGACCCGAGGCTGGAATGGAAATGCGAGGCAGTAGGGCTAACCACTGAGCCACTGTGTCGTGCTCATATTAAGTCTCAAAGCTAATATAAACCTTGAAGAGACGTGCTCATGATATCACCATACCATGTGATCTGTCACCATTTTTGAGCCTTCTTGCAGCATGATATGCTGAGGAATGCATGTTACATTCTATACTGAATTGCTTGAGCCCAGGCATATAGAGCCTATGATTGCAGTATGTATATATACCAGGAACTGGAATAAACGTTTACTGAATCCTTCAGTACAACATGACTCATTCTTATATTACAGGGACTTAACATAAGTATCACCTCATCAGCTACAAATCCTCTGCTGCAGTTAAAAACCTCATCCTGTATTTCCTACAGTTCGAGAGACTGTCAGAATCTGGGTTGAGTTAAAAATCACACAACACTAAGTTTAGTCCAACAAGTTTATTTGGAAGTACAAGCTTTCAGAGCTCAGCCCCACTAGCAACGTGACAAAGGAGCAGTGCTCTGAAAGCTAGTGTTTCCAAACAAATCTGTTGGACTATAACCTGGTGCTGTGTGATTTTTAACTTTGTCCAACCCAGTCCAACACTGGCTCCTCTACATCAAGAGGGTAACAAAGGAGCCTGTTTATAAAGAAATGGCTCCTGGATCCCAGTTATCACATCACCTGGTACAGACACACTTGTTCCCAACGAGAGAGAGCCACAGACTTCTCGACTGCCCCATTACTCGGAGACTCCTGCCCTCAATTATCTCTTCCATTCCCCGACAGAAGAAAAGAGTGAGAGAGAAAGGTTGCAAACAGTTGGCCTACATTCTAGAAGCTTGTGATTTTTTAGCAGGGAGATTCTAAAAAGAATGGAACTAAACTTTCAACAAGTGGTCACACAAAACTATTCAGACTTCAGAGCACCATAAACACATCAGCCACATTATACATTTGTGTCATTAGACAGGGAGCCCAGAGTTTACCACAGCAGAGACTGAGGCATTACTTAGAAAGGAAGAGCAGTGAGGGAGCATGGTCAGTGGGCAGGAGACCTCCTCTCAGTGAGACAGAAGCTGAGTGGGCATATCGAAAAATTTGATTCAAAGTGAGAATTTGCTGCAGAGGGTAAAAGAAGTTTTTGAAGCAGGGTTTACTGCAGGGAGTAAGGTGTGCTGAGTGGGGAGATTGGTGAAGGGCAGGCTGGAGTTGTTTTTCTCTTCCACTGTTTCTGCTGCATTTCTGATCCAATTGTTAACAGAAAGATCAGGTAAAATAGTAACTGGCATCACTAATTGTTCTCAGTATTGTAAATACAGAGATTACAGATTGCCAGGTGATATACTGTGAGCTATAGACACTGTGGCACGTTAAAGAGGAGGAAGATTTGTATTAGAATCATTGAAGTTGTAACTGGATACTTAAAACTCAAGGTAGTCTGGAAAAGTCAACATGGTTTTGTGAAAGGGAAATCATTTTTAACCAATTTATTGGAATCCTTTGAAGTGTGCTGTGGATAAAGGGAAGCCTGTTGCTGAATTCTGCCAGGGACTGTGACTGACCACTCTGAATAGTATCCAAATGGAAACTGTTATTGAAATCAAGATACCTCAAATTCCAAGAAAGAAAGAGTTCAAGAGATACCTCTACTTTACATTCCATCAACATCTCCTTTCGAGATTGTGTTAGGATCGAGGGAATGGGTGAAGCAGAGTTGGTCAGGTTCTGCAGGAGTTACTCTCTCTAGGCATGGGTCTATTAATGATATGCATTCTATCTACAGATTCACTATAAACTGGGCTGAAAGGATATTTTATAAAAATCATTCCCTTATTCATGCAGATTTATTTAAAAAACAAACTAAATGCTGCTTATGCTGCGTTCCTTGCCTGCTATCTGATAATTACACTATTGCATGAACACCTCGAGAAAAACCCATTTGTGCTTTTCAATTAAAGCAGCTTCTCCCATTGAAGTCAGTCTCATTTCACCGTTCAGATCACAGAATGGTTTCTATGCAAACTGTATTGGCTCAATTTCCAGGGAGTATTCAACCAGCAACGAGTCTCCCAGAAGCAAATAAATGGATGGTGAAAAGAGGAGAAGGGCCAATTAGGGAATTCACGCATTGTCACAGCGACCATGATTTAAATGACACCAGGTTACAGCCCAACAGGTTTAATTGGAAGCACTAGCTTTCGGAGTGCCATTCCTTCATCAGGTGGTTGGGAGCAGTGCTCCGAAAGCTAGTGCTTCCAAATAAACCTATTGGACTATAACCTGGTGTTGTGTGATTTTTAACTTTGTACACCCCAGTCCAACACCGGCATCTCCAAATCATGATTTAAATGAATAGTTTGTATCTGTTTTTACCAACGAGGGAGATGCTGCCCTGGCCATGGTTAAAGAGGAGGAGATTCAGAGACTAGAAAAGTTGAGAAGTGATAAGGAAATACTGGATGGATTGACTGTATGTAAAGAGGAACTGGATGAGATGTGTCCAAAGATGTGAAGGGAAGAGGGACTGGGAATTGCAGAAGCATTGACTATCATTTTTCATTCTTCCTGAGATACAGGGGAAGTCTGAGAGGACTTTGCTGAAATTACATCTTTATTCCTAAAAGGGGTGCAGAGATAAGCCCGGAAAACCATAGTCCAGTCTGTTTAGTCTGAATGACAGCGACGTTTCCAAAAACAAGAACTTGAGACTAAATTAATAGTCACTTGGGAAAATATGGATTAAATAGAGGAACGCCAGCTCAGATTTGTCAAAGGCAGTCATGCTTAACTCACTCATCGAAACACAGAATCCCTACAGTGCAACAAGAGGTCATTCAGTCCAAGTCTGCACCAACCCTGTGAACAGCATCACACAAAGACCCACTCCCCATCCCTGTTTCCCTGGCAAATCCACTTAGCCCGCACATCCCTGGACACTACAGGGTAATTTAGCATGGCAAACCCACCTAATCTGCACATCTTTGGACTGTGGGAGGAAACCCACACAGACATGGGGAGAATGTACAAACTCCACACAGGCAGTTGCCCAAGGCGAGCAAAATGCTGTGGATGCTGGAAATCTGGAAGAAAAGTGGCTGGAGGAACTCTGTAGAACGAGAAACAGAGTTAACATTTCAAATCTATTATGACGCTTCACAACGTTCTCTCCATATTGCTGCTACATTTACCTCCCTTTCCAACAAGAAAAGCTATAACCCCTCTGTGCTCAGAGCCAATCACAGAATTTCTTAAGAATCACTAAAACAACAAAATATTGATGATCCTGCAATCTGTCAATGATGGAAATTTAAACAATGCTCTATTTTCAATTTTTTTTGTCTGTTTAATATGATCCTCCCTTGGGATTTTTTGCAATTCGTCTATTTCAACTTTTGAAGTTATTGCATCTTTGCGAAACCATGCTTTAACTGATCACAATGACGTGGACGTGTTCCAAATAAGATTGCTGATGCAGAGATGCTTGATCCACTGCTGGCGGATCAAAGTGCAGTATTCCAGGATATTCAATGCTCTGAAAAAAATAGGCAAAGGGAGGTGGGGTAGCTATGTTAATCAAGAGTGGTTTAGTACAATAGTTCCACAAGTGCAATAGATTGGGATGCAGATTCCATTTGGGTGGAAATCAGGAATAACAAGGGAAAGAAATCATGGTTGAGAGCTGTCTGTAGGCTCTGTGAAGAGTTGTTTCACTGCAGGACAAATTAGAACAATGAGGAGGACACTAAAATGATCACAAATGATTTTGATTTTGTTTTGACTGAACTCCCATTACAAAGTAAATATAGAAGACAAATTAGCGACGTTTGAGAAGATTTGTAGCTCAGGTTGATGATAAGTATGTAAGTTAGCTCGCTGAGCTGGAAGGCTTGTTTTCAGACATTTCATCACTACATCATAACATCATCAGTGAGAGGCTCTGGTGAAGCGCTGGTGGTATGTCCCACCTCTCTATTGATAGGTCTTGGTTTCTTAAGGTGGGTAATGTCATTTCTAAATTGATGTGTTTATTGATGAAGTTCTTGTCAGAATGCCAGGCCTCTAAGAATTCTCGTGTGTATCTTTATTTCACCTGTCCTAGGATGTGTGTGTTGTCTCAGTCAAAGTGGTGTTTTTCTTTGTCTGTATCTGTGGAAACTAGTGATAGTGGGTCATGTCTTTTGGTGGCCAGTTGGTGTTCATGTACCTCAGGTGTTGGGGCCTCCATTTGCCGAAAGGTGCAAGGGAGGAATGGAGGACTGCTGGGAAGTGAGTAAAAAAACAACATTTTTTGAACAGAGCGGCAAGGAGAGAGGGCAGTTGCATGTTCCTCCTGCAGAATGTGGCAGGTGAGAGACGCTTCACATGTCTCTGCTGACTACATCTGCGGGAAGTGCACCCAACTCCAGCTCCTCGAAAACTGAGTTAGGGAACTGGAGCTGGAGCTGGATGAACTGTGGATCATTCGGGAGGCAGAGGGAGAAATTGAGAGGATGTACAGGGAGATGGTCACTCCCCAGACACAGGATAAGGACAGCTGGGTTACAGTCAGGGGGAGGAAAGGGAGCCAACAGATAGAACAGGGATCCCCTGTGGCCATTCCTCTCAGCAATAAGTATACTGTTTTGGGTACTGCTGGGGGGGAAGGGGTACTACCAGGGTAAAGCCATAGTTGTCAGGTCTCTGGCACTGAGCGTGGTACTGTGGCTCAGAAGGGAAGGAGGGGGGAGAATAGAAAAGTGCTAGTGGGACGGGACTCAATAGTTAGGTGGATTGACAGATTTGTGGTCAGGAACGGGACTCCTGGAAGGTATAATGCCTCCCTGGTGCCAGGGTCTGGGATGTCGCCGATCGGGTTTACAGGATTCTGAAGGGGGAGGGTGAGCAGCCAGAAATCGTGGTACATATTGGCACCAATGATATAACCAAGAAAGGGACTGAGGATCTGAAAAGTGAGTTAGGTTGGATGTTGAAGAGCAGGACGAGTGGAGTAGTGACCTCAGGTTTGCTACCGGTGCCACGAGATAGTGAGATGAGGAACAGTCAGTGAGTGCAGCTTAACACGTGGCTGCGAGGCTGATGCAGGAGGGAGGGCTTCAGATACCTAGACCAACGGGATACCTTCTGGGAAAGGTGGGACCTGTACATGAAGGACGGGTTGCACCTGACCTGGAGGGGTACAAATTTCCAGGGTGGGAGATTTGCTCGGGTGGTTTGGAAGGGTTTAAACGAGCTTAACAGGGGGGTGGGAATCAGAGCTACATATCTGAGAGGGGGGTAGTTGTAGATGGGGCAGTGACAGAATGTAGTGAATTGGGAAGGTTTCTCATGTGATCTAAAGGGATCGGTTTAAGCTTTACCGCAAGGAGAGGCAGAAATAAGGGTGACAAACTCAGAGCATGGATCAGTACTTGCGACAGATGTTGTGGCCATAACGGAGACGTGGGTTTCACAGGGGCAGGGATGGTTGTTAGATATTCCAGGGTTTATAACGTTTAAAAAGAACAGGGAGGGTGGTAGAAGAGGAGGGGGTGTAGCATTGTTAATCAGAGAGTGCATCACAGCTACAGAAATGAAGGTTGTTGAGGAAGGTTTGTCTACTGAGTCAGTATGGGTGGGAGTTAGGAACAGCAAGGGAGCAGCCACCGCACTGGGGGTTTTCTACAGACCCCCTAATAGCAGGAGGGAGCTTGAAGAATGCATAGGCCGGCAGATTTTGGAAAAATGCAGATGTAGCAGGCTTGTTGTTATGGGTGACTTAATCTTTCCCAATATCGACTGGAACCTCCGTAGTGTAGACAATTTGGATGGAGCCGTTTTTGTCAGGTGTGTTCAGTAGGGTTTCCTTACTCAGTATGTAGACAGACCGACGAGAGGAGAGACCATTTAGGATTTGGTGCTTGGCAATGAGCCAGGACAGGTGTCAGATCTCATGGTGGGAGTGTTAGTGACCACAACTGCCTCACATTTACCATAGCTTGGAGAGGGAAAGGAGCAGTTATAATGGGAAGATACTTAATTGGGGAAAAGGAAATTATGACGCTATCAGACAGGAGTTGGGAAGTACTCTATTCCTGATGAAGGGCTTTCGCCCGAAACCTCGATTTTCCTGCTCCTCGGATGCTGCCTGAAATGCTGTGCTTTTCCAGCACCATTCTAATCTAGAACCAAGTACATACTGGGAGCAATTGTTCCACAGAAAGGGCACAGCAGACATGTGGAGACTGTTTAAGGAGCAGTTGTTGTGAGTGATGCACAAATTTGTTGCTCTGAGACAGGTAAGAAGGGGTAAGATTAAGGAGCCTTAGATGATGAGAACAGAGGAGCCTCTCATCAAAAGGAAGAAGGCAGCTTACGTAAGATGGAGGAAGCAAGGATCTAGCACAGCTTTAGAGGATTACAGGCTTGCTAGAAAGGAGCTCAGAAACGGACTGAGGAGAGCCAGGAGGGGGCATGAAAAAGGCTTGGCAGGAAGGATTAGGGAGAACCTGCAGATATTTTACTCAAATGTGAGGAATAAGAGAATGATTAGGGAGAAGGTAGGGCCAATCAGGGATAGCATAGGGACCCTGTGTGTGGAGTCTGAGCAGATAGGGGAAGCCCTAAGTGAGTTTTTTTGCTTTGGTTTTCATTAAGGAAAGGGACCTCGTTGTGAATGAGAACTTTCAGGAGCTGGAGGCTTGAACAGATCAAAATTGAGGAAGTTGATGTGCTGGGAATTTCGGCAAACATTAAGATTGATAAGTCCCCGGAGACAGACCAGATTTATCCCAGGCTGCTCAGGGAAGTGAGAAAGGAGGTTGCTAAGCTGCTGGGGAAGACTTTTGGTTCCTCACTCTCCACGGGAGTCGTACCAGAGAATTGGAAGGAGGCAAATGTTGTTCCTCTTTTCGAGGATAATAGGGAAATCACTGGCAATTACAGACCAGTCTGTCTTATGTCTGTGGTCAGCAAAGATTTGGAAAGAATTCTGAGGTGTAGGATTGATGATTATTTGGAAAAGCATAATGTGATTAAAGGCAGTCAGCATGGCTTTGTGAGGGGCAGGTCATGTCTCACAAATCTTATTGAGTTCTTTGAGGAGGTGACAAGACAGGTCGAGCAGTGGATGTGGTGTATATGGACTTCAGCAAGGCATTTGATAAGGTTTCCCCATGGTAGGCTCATTCATAAAGTCAGGAGGTATGGGATTCAGGGAGATTTGGCTATCTGGATTCAGAACTGGCTGGCTGACAGAAGGCAGAGAGTGGTTGTAGATGGAAAGTATTCTGCCTGGAGGACAGTGTTGAGTGGGGTCCTGCAGGGTTCTGTTCTTGGGCCTCTGCTCTTTGTACTTTTTATAAAAGACTTGGATGAGGAGGTTGAGGGGTGGGTTAGTAAACTTGCAGATGACACAAAGGTTGGAGGTGTCGTCGATAGTATAGTGGGCTACTGTAGGCTGCAGCGCGACATAGACAGGATGCAGAGCTGGGCTGAGAAATGGCAGATGGAGTTCAACCTGGATAAATGCGAAGTGATGCATTTTGGAAGGTCGAACTTGAATGCTGAAAATAGAATTAAAGACAGGATTCTTGTCAGTGTGGAGGAACGGAGGGATCTTGGTGTTCAAGTACATAGATCCCTCCAAGCTGCCACCCAAGTGGATAGGGTTGTTAAGAAAGCATATGGTGTTTTGGCTTTCATTAACAGGGGGATTGAGTTTAAGAGCCACGAGATTTTTCTACAGCTCTACATGTCCCTGGTGAGACCACACTTGGAATATTGTGTCCAGTTCATATTGCCCTACTATAGGAAAGATACAGAGGCTTTGGGGAGGGTACAAAAGAAGGTTTACCAGGATGCTGCCTGGACTGGAGGGCTTGCCTTATGAAGGAAGGTTGAGTAAGCTCGGACTTTTCTCTCTGGAGAGAAGGAGGAAGAGAGGTGACCTGATCGAGGTATACAAGGTAATGAGAGGCATGGATAGAGTCAATAGCCAGAGACTTTTCCCCAGGGCAGGATTGACTGGCATGAGGGGTCATAGTTTTAAGATATTAGGAAGAAGGTATAGAGGAGATGTCAGAGGTAGGTTCTTTACACAGAGAGTTATGAATGCATGGAATGCGTTGCCAGCGGTGGTGGTGGAAGCAGAGTCATTGGGGACATTTAAGCGACTGCTGGACATGCACATGGATAACAGTGAGTTGAGGGGTGTGTAGGTTAGGTTATTATATTTTACATTAGGATTAATCCTCAGCACAACATCGTGGGCCAAAGGGCATTCTGTGCTGTACTTTTCTATGTTTTATGATGCCAAGGGGTCTGAATAGTCTGGTAGTCATTTCTGATATGTCTTTGATGGAAGGTAATGTGGCTGTAGTTTTTGGTTGTGTTGTGTCTGCTTGTTTGGATTTGTTTCTGAGGAATTGGCAGATTGTGCTGTTGGGTACCCAGTTTTCTTGAAAACCTTGTAAAGGTGCTTTTCTTCTGCTTTTTAAGAGTGTATCAGGAATTGTTTTCTTAGAACAGTACATTACAGAGCCTGGGAACAGGCTACTGTAGATTTAGCAATGTGTAATGAAATAGGGCTCATTACAGATGTCATGAGGAAGGAACATCTAGGGATAGCAATCACAACGTGGTAAAATTTCAAACTTAGATTGAGGGAGAGCAACTCTGATCTCAAACCAACACCCTCAACTTGTATAAGGGTATTTAGAGGCATGAAGAAAGTGGCCGTTTAGTCAATAGAGTTTTCACCGACAACAACTACTCAAAACTTACACGAGCTCCACTTTTCAGCATTTGGCACATAGTCTTGAAAGCTACAACATTTCAAGTGCTCAAAGTATTTTTCCAAAGATTGCGAGGTTTCCCACCTCAGCTGTCTCCCAGGCAGTGCATTCCAGACCCCCACCACACTCTGGGTGAAAAACATTTCCCAGTAATCCTCCCTAAACCTCTTGCCTTTTGCCTAAAGAATTCTGCCCCCTTGTTAGGCATCTTTGGCATAAAGGGATCTGCTGCTTTCTCCCCTGTTTGTGCCCCTCAATCATATCTCAGTCTTTTATGCTGAACCTTTCCAGCCTTTCACACAGAGGCTGCTCCATCCCAGGTAACATCCTGGTGAATCTCTTCTCTACCCCTTCCAGTGAAATCACCTCCTTCATACAATGTGGTGACCAGAACTGCACACTGTACTCCAGCTGTGGCCTCACCAAAGTCCTGCACAGCTACAATATAATCCTCCTTGCTCTGATAATCGACATCATGACAGACACAGGTAAGTGTCCCTTCTGAGTTATTAACATGTCCTGCCCACTTTCAGGGATCTGTGGACAAGTACCCCCAAGATCCCTCTGCTCCTCTGAGTTTCCCTGACAAAACCATGCTGACTATCCCTGATCAAACCTCCAAGTCAAAATTAATTCTCTCCTTCAAAATCTTCTCCAATGGATGTGAGATTCACTGATGAAGGAGCAACGCTCTGAAAGCTAGTGTTTCCAAATAAATCTGTTGGACTATAGCCTGGTGTTGTGCGATTTTAACTTTGTCCACCCCAGTCCAACACCGGCATCTCCACATCATTATTTTAATAAAATTTCCCTCCCCAAATCCAAAACTCTTCTTTTCTGACCATCTTTTCCTTTTCCATGAGAAAATTAAAATGAGGGGTGTTATGGTGGCCATCTCTAAAATTCCTCTCACTGCCACCTTGACCATGTACAACTTCATTCTGGGTCCAGTACTGGACCATCCCTTAGTGGACAATTTACATTGAGACAAAATGCTCTCCAATTACATTTCAAAAAAACTTTGACCCCTCTAAACTCTTTTCATTATGATAATCCTATTTAAAGTTGAAATCCTATTCTATAATTATCCCATCATTACTTTTACGTACCTCAGTGAAGTGTCTACATATCTGCTCCTCTATTGCCCACTGACTGTTTGAGGATCTAAAATACATTACTGACAGAGAACTGCCCCCTTTTTATTCCTAAACTGTACCCACAAAGCTTCATTTAAAGTCTCTTCCAAGAGATAGTTTCCCCATACTGCAGTGACTGACTCCTTAATTCACAGTACGAAACCACCTTCTCTTTTATACCCTGCCTTGTCTCACTCAAAGGTTCTACCCCCAGGAATGTTGGGTTTCTGGTCCTGCCCCACCCCCAACTACACCCCAGTGCCAGCAACAATGTCACAATTCCATACATTGATCCATCCCATAAACTCATCAGCCGAAGGCAGGCTGGGAAAACAAACAAAAATGAAAGCAAGGAGATGAACAGCGGCAGGCATTAAGCAGCTATTTCATAACTCAGCAAAAATTTATTCCGGTCAAAAAGAAGGACTCCATGAGAAAGTTAAAACAACTGTAATTAAACGAGACAATCAAGGAGAATATCCAATCAGAAACTGGAGCATAAAAGTGATGGTGGTAAACCAGGAGATTGGGATTCTTTTTAGGAACTACCTATAATGGAGGAGCTAATAAAGGAGAAAATTGATTATGAAATTCTAGGGAAAGAAATACAAAAGGAACAGCAAGATTGTCTATAACATAGGGTATACAGCAAGAAGGTCAGTCAATAAAGTGTAGGACCCTTGGAGAATTAATAACAGGAAACAGAGAAATGGCAGATAACTTAAACCAATATTTTGCATCAGTCATCATACTTAAGGAGATAAACCCACAAAGATATCAGATTAGCAAGGTGCTATGGGAGAAAAGATCTTGTAATAGTCTCTATCACAAGGCACAATGTATGTGACAAACCATTGGATCTCAAGGCAGACAAATACCCAGAACTGGATTACCTGAATCCAATGGCTTTCAAAGGAAGTAGCTACAGATACATGGAGACTTTGGTAAAAATATTCAAGAACTCACTAGATTCTAGGAGTGTTCCAGGAGATTGGAAAACTGATAATATGATAGCACAGTTCAAAAAGGGAAGGGGACAAAACAGGAAACTATATCCCTCTAAACCCTTCTATTCATATACCCATCCAGATGCCTTTTAAATGCTGTAATTGTACCAGCCTCCACCACATCCTCTGGCAGCTCATTCCACACACGTACCACCCTCTGTGTGAAAACAATTGCCCCTTAGGTCCCTTTTAAATCTTGCCCCTCTCACCCGAAACCTATGTCCTCTAGTTCTGGACTCCCCCACCTCAGGGAAAAGACTTTTTCTGTCGATTTACCCTATCCATGTCCGTCATGATTTTATGAACCTTTATAAGGTCACCCCTTAGCCTCTGACAATCCAGAGAAAACAGCCCCAGCCTGTTCAGCCTCTCCCAATAGCTCAAACCCTCCAACCTTGGTAACATCCTTGTAAATCTTCTCTGAACCCTTCCAAGTTTCACAAATCCTTCCGATTGGAGGGAGACCAAAATTGCACACAATATTGCAAAAGTGGCCTAACCAATATCCTGTACAGCCACAACATGACCTCCCAACTCTTACACTCAATACTCTGACCAATAAGGGGAAGCTTACCAAATGCCTCCTTCGCTATCCTATCTACCTGTGACTCTACTTTCAAGGAGCTATGAACCTGCACTCCAAGGTCTGTTTGTTCAGCAACACTTCTTCAGACCTTACCATTAAGTGTATAAGTCCTGCTCTGATTTGCTTTTCCAAAATGGAGCACCTTGCATTTATCTAAATTAAACTCCATCTGCCTCTCCTTGACCTAAGATCAAGATCCTGTTGTAATCTGAGGTAACCTTCTTCGATGTCTACTGCATCTCCAATTTTGGTGTCATCTGCAAACTTACTAACTGTACCTCTTATGCTCGCATCCAAATCATTTATGTAAGTGACAAAAAGTAGAGGGCCCAGCACCGATCCTTGTGGCACTCCACTGGTCACAAGCCTCCAGTCTGAAAAACAACCCTCAACCACCACCTTTGAGCCAGTTCTGTATCCAAATGGCAAGTTCTCCCTGTATTCCATGAGATCTAACCTTGCTAATCAGTCTCCAATGAGGAACCTTGTCGAATGCCTTACTGAAGTCCATATAGATCACATCCACCACTCTGCCCTCTTCAATTCTCTTTGTTACTTCTTCAAAAAAAAACTCAATCAAATAAGAGAAACATGATTTCCCACGCACAAAGCCTTTCCCGATACATGTAAATCCTGTCCTTCTGGATTTCTTCCAACAACTTGCCGACCACCAAATGTCAGGCTGACCAGTTTATAGATCCCTGGCTTGTCCTTTCCACCTTTTTAAAATAGTGGCACCAACTTAATCAACCTCCAGTCTTCGAATACCTCACCTGTGAGTATCGATGGTACAAATATCTCAGCAAAGGGCTCAGCATCACTTCCTTCGCTTCTTACAGAGTTCTAGGCTGTACCTGATCAGGTCCTGGGGACTTATCCACTTTTATACATTAAGGCATGCAGCACCACCTCCTCTGTATTGTGAACATTTTTCAAGAAGGCAACATCTAGTTCCTCACATTTTGTATCGCCATGGTAAACACTGATACAAAATACTTGTTTAGTATCTCCCCCATCTCCTGCAGTTCTACACAAAGGCTGCCTTGCTGATCTTTGAGGGGCCCTATTCTCTTCCTAGTTACTCTTTTGATCCTAATGTATTTATAAAATCCCCTGGGATTCATCTTAACCTTATTTGCTAAAGCTAACTCATGTCCCCCTTTTTCCCTCCTGATTTCCCTCTTAAGTATAGTCTTACTACCTTTATACTCAAAGGATTCACTTGATCTCTGTTGTCTATACCTGATGTATGCTTCCTTCTTTTTCTTGATCAAAACCTCAATTTCTCTAGTCATCCAGCATTCCCTATACCTACCAAGCTTTCCTTTCACCCTCACAGGAATGTTTTTGAAGGCTTCCCATTTTCTAGCCATCCTTTTACCTGTGAACATCTGCACCTAATCAACTTTTGAAAGTTCTTGCCCAAAACCATCAAAATTGGCCGCCCTCCATTTGGGAACTTTAACTTTTAGATCCTATCCTTTCCATCACTATTTTCAAACTAATAGAATTATGGTCACTGGCCCCAAAGTGCTCCCCCACTGACACCTCAGTCACCTGCCCTGCCTTATTTCCCAAGAGTAGGTCAAGTTTTGCACCTTCTCTAGTAGGTACTTCCACATACTGAATCAGAAATTTATTTTGTACACACTTAAATTCCTCTCCATCTAAACCCTTAACACTATGGCAGTCCTAGTCTATGTTTGGAAAGTTAAAACACCCACCATAACCACCCTATTATTCTTACAGATAACTGAGATCTCCTTACAAATTTGTTTCTCAGTTTCCCACTGACTATTGGGGATCTAACATACAATCCCAATAAGGTGATCATCCCTTTCTTTTCCTCCATCTGTGATTTCTTGTCCAATAACAGCACTTCACTGAATGCTATATCTGTGCAGATAAAGTGACAGATTTCAAATAGTAGCCTCTGTTTTAAAGATTTCAGTGTATCATCCACAAATCTGAAATCACTGGAGTTCTTTAATACAAACCAAAGAACTACAGATGTTGTAAATTAAACAAAAATGGAAATTGCTGGAAAAACTCAGCAGGTCTGGTATCATCTGTGGAGACAGAAATCAAAGTTAACATTTCAAGTCCAATGACCCTTCCTCAGAACTCTGAGGAAGGGGTTCAGAGGAAGGGTCACTGGACCAAAACATTAACTCTGATTTCTCTCCAAAGACCTGCTGAACATTTCCAGCAATTTCTGTTTTGTGTCTCAAATTCTTCAACTTTATCTAAAGTACCATCCAGTCTCTGAGTAACCCAGGCACAGTTTGCTAACAGCGTCCATTTTCTGTTGGATCACAAACTATCCCTGTTTGGTTGCATATGTTCCTGGGTAGGGATATTTCAAAGAAATATTTTTCACACTTCTGCTGTTTCTTCAAGCAATATTGTTTTATCCACAAAGAAAACTCCCATCAAAACTAGAAGCATGTTCTTACCTGATACTTAGATACAGTCCAATAGCTCAAATGCCAGCGCAGGTTGGAGTTCTTCCAAATGAAAATTCTACAATCTTATATACCTGTACAACCAACTGAATTGCACTATGTATTCTTGCATAGTGTTCACTTTAGCTTCTAAATTTGTTAAATTTGACCACACTTAATAAATCACATTTTTGATACATTTTATCCATGAAAGTGAGTAATCTGTCCAAACCCTCAACATTATTCAAATCCTCCAGCTTCAGTTCTGAAAAATGTGGCTCCTTATCCTGCTTCTGACAGGAACAAAAATGCCTATGGTCACACTTTGCTTCCTCTTTAGTAGAGGAAGTAGAATAACTCAGGCCCACGTGGTCATAAACCTCACATTCAGAAAATATGGGCACGTAATCATCTCCTAAAATTTTACATTCTAGCATTTTGATGCAACCAATTCTCACCTAACTAATTAAATATATCCATCATCTGTTCCCTTGTTCCATTTTGCTCTCGGTCATCCCTTCAGACTTTGAGATGATAATGATGTTTAAAGAGTGTTACAAAAGAGGAGAGATGGCAATGAGGATTGATTGAGAGAATTCCTGAGTTTGCATAACAACAGATAAGATTATTCCATTCAGCCCCTTGAGACTGTTCCACCATTCAGTGAGATTATGGCTGATCTGTGCCTAGCTTCATATATTTACCTTTGGCCCATATCCCTTAATAATTTGCTTATCAAAAATTTCTCTCTCTTAGATTTAAAATTAGCAACTGATCTCGGATCAATTGCATCTGTGGAAGGGAGTTCCAAACCTCTATCATCCTGAATCGTCTGGTCCTCATCTCAGATTAGTTCTAGTGGTCCTATTAGTAGACGTAATTGATCTTTGTCTACCCTGTCCTCTCCTGTTAACATCTTGATGACCTTGATCTGCACCTGCTCAGAATTCACTGAAAAACACAATCTCTTCTTGACAATCGAAGCAGAGAACACCAAATGAAAACTCAATCATGAAGCAATTGAAGCAAGACATTTACACCACACGTTGCATCCGAAAAGCTAACAGAATTGTGGACAACCCCACACACCCCTCACTCGAACCCTTTTCCCTCCTGCCATCTGGCAGAACATACCAGAGCATTCGGTCTCTCACGGCCAGACTGTGCAACAGTTTTTTCCCTTAAGCCATCAGGCGCCTTAACACAGTAGGATTACACTTTATTCCATTTGCAACTTTTAGATGACTTTTTGAATTGCTGCTAAAATAATGTGTTATGAATGATCATTCATTGCTACATTGTAATTTGTCCACCCCTGTGCCTACTGTCTTGACAGGCATTACTGTGCTGTCTGGCATGTTTTGCTCTTTTCTATGCACTTCATGCTGCCCTGTGTATGACTGTACTCTCGTGTAGTCTGTGCGTTCATCTAGCACCTTGGTCCTGGAGGAACACTGTCTCATTTTTATTGGACCAGCCGTATATGGTAGAAATGACAACTAAAGTTACTCTACTCTGCTCTACTCTTTAATCTACTACTCCCTCTGACTGCTGAGGGAAACAGCTTCATGTTTGGTTTGTTTAATCCTCCCCATCACAATGTTTCAGCTCAATCCTCTCGAGGCTGAACAGACACAGCAGGAATAAAACATCTCAGTGCTCCTCAAACACTCCTGCTCTTTGAACTCAGCAGCTGCTTCTATGGCATGAGGCTATGAGTTCTGGACATTAACAGATAAGACAAAAAACATCCCAAATGCTGAATGTACCCCTCAGACCCAGATTAGTGCTGTACCTTATACTTCCCCAGTCTCTACAAAGACAGCACCATAGGTGGGGGAGGGAAGGTGGGTACAGAGGCTGGAGAGGGGGAGGGGCAGGAGTAGGAGAGGAGTGCATGGGGGGAGGGGTGTGTGGAAAGAGGCAGGGGAGGGTTACATTGGGGGAGGAGTAGGAGAGGCGGGGCTAGGTCATGGAGGGGGCTGGGGATATTGGCATGTGGCAATCAGACACTGCTGAAGGATTTACTGAGATCCTGTTTAGTGTTTGTGTGGGGGACATCTTGCTGCACTGTGATACGGCTATGAATATTCAGCAGGTTTATTTTAGAAGCTCATTTATCTACTTGCAGAAGACATGACCTAGAATTTAAATTGAGTTCTGTGTTCAGTACAGAGTTAGAGACAAGTCAGATTCTCCTGGGTTTAATTACAAAGCTTGGTGCTACAGACACCACATTCCCTACAGCTGTCTGAAGCCACAGCTGCACAACCAATGTCATGGATTGAAATCTCAACCAACACAAAACTCCAAGGCGAGCTGTGCCTGACTGCCTCTGTTTGGATCTTTCTGTGTTGGAGCAGATCCAAGCCAGACAATGTGCAGCTCATACTTCTGGACTGTACCAGCTATAGCAACAGTTTTATTATTTGAGCAGGGTATCAGAAGTTAGAATCATGCAACAAAATAAAGACCATTCAGTCCATCCAGATAGGACTGGCATTTGGAGAGTGGTATCCAGTTAAATTGTACGCTATTGGTGAAGATCCTTGGTGCCTGTGACTGGTTAGAATTGGCAATCCACATGCAGTCCACCTTGTGACTGCTTCCAACTGGATGGCCAGTGCCAGAATTAATTTCTGAATTAAAACTAGTAAAACGAAAACTAGTAAAACTTTGTGATGGCGCAAACTGGACCAACCCACCTTGTCGACATGAGTTCAGCTTCACCTTCCAAGGGTAATTAGGGATGGGCCTATCTCACATCCCAGGAGTGATTTTTTTAAATGACTGGGCCTCCAGTCTGACTTGGACATTCAAGTTTTATTCTTTTTGTTTGATTTCTCCATTTTTCTTGTTTGAAGCTTGAACTGGGAAACCTCTACCTTCAGTTCCACAGAATGTTCTGAATGTAACAGACAGTATCACAGCAAAGTATCGTGGAGCTTCACTCTGATAGACTGTTGTGATAGATACAGCTTTGATTTTGACTCCAGCAACAGTTGTTGTGTGAGTTGGAACCTCCATGAGTGTTGTTTCAGTGGAGTCACTTTGCTACGTGCGGCGTTGCAGATGACGTATATATAAGTCCCACCACTACATTCTGATGGAGACTTGCTGCCTTGTGGATTCACAACTGTCACCTTCCTACTGGGCAAAGGGGAGGGCTCTTTCTGCCTTTCCCTCCATTTCCAAGACATCACCACATTGCAGAGTCATTATGAATGTGAATGGAGAATGAACTTGTGAAAATCTACACCTTGACCAAGAAGTGAAAGAAGATTTGATTCAACCAGAATTCAAAAACAACAACAACTGAAGGGCAGAAAAATCCCCACAGCAAAAACAGCAATACATTCACAATATCAGCCTTGGAAAGATCATTTTTTTTTTGGATTATCAATTAAAAGGAGGAGATACAGCTGTAGGCCAAGGAAACTGGCAGAAGGTGTTTGGAGTTTTAAAAATAAGGTCCTGGAACATATTATGAGTTGTGAGTTCTGCAGAAATAGAATCTGACTGGGTTGAGCTTAGAAATACCAAGGGACTGAAAATGATATTAAGGTTGTATATAGACCACCGAGCTAAAGTGGTAATATTGGAGAAAGCATTAAAAAGGAATTCAGTGATGCAAGTAATAAAGGTACAGCTGCAATTACTATCTACAGATAGACTGATTAAATCAAATCAGTAGCAAAACCATACAGGAAGAATTCGCGGTGTGTATATGGATAGTTTTATGATTCAATATGTTGAGCAACCAACTAGAGAAAAGGCCATTCTTGACTGGTTATCATATAAGAAGGAACAAATAATTCACAATCTGGTTGTACACGTGCCCTTTGGGAAGAGTAGCCACAATAGGTTAGACTTCTTCCTTAAGATGGAAAGCGACATAGTTGTTTCTGAGTCTAGCATCCTGAATTTAATGAAAGAAAGACAGTGTGAGATGAAAGATAGCTATATAAATTGAGGATTGTTATTTAAAGGGATGATGACAGGTATTCACAGAGTGCATGGGCAAACTACAAAAGCTATTCATCTCAGTATGGAATGAAAATAAAACAGGAAACAGGGTCAGTACATGACTAACAAAGGGAATTAGGGATAGTATTACATCCAAAGAAGAGCCATACAAATTAGCCAAAACAAAGCAAGAGACCTGAGGATTGGGAACAGTTTAGAGCCATAGAGTCATAGAGATGTACAGCATAGAAACAGACCCTTTGGTCCAACTCGTCCATGCCGACCAGATATCCCAAGCTAATCAGGTCCCATATCCCTCCAAACCCTTTCTCTTCAGATAACCATCCAAATGCCTTTTAAATGTTGCAATTGTACCAGCTCCACCACTTCCTCTGGGAGCTCATTCCATACACGTACCACCCTCTGTATAAAGAAGTTGCCCCGTAGGTCCCTTTTAAATCTTTCCCCTCTCACCCTAAACCTATGCCCTCTAGTTTTGGACTCTGCCACCCCAGGGAAAAGCCCTCGTCTATTTATCCTATCCATGCCCTTCATAATTTTATAAATCTCTATAAGGTCACCCCTCAGCCTCCAATGTGCCAGGGAAAACAGCCCCAGCATGTTCAGCCTCTCCCTAT
This sequence comes from Chiloscyllium punctatum, assembly GCF_047496795.1. NCBI lineage: Eukaryota > Metazoa > Chordata > Chondrichthyes > Orectolobiformes > Hemiscylliidae > Chiloscyllium > Chiloscyllium punctatum. The sequence goes on from NC_092751.1 coordinate 110,476,641, forward strand.
AGCTCAAATCCTCCAACCCTGGCAACATCCTTGTAAATCTTTTCTGAACCCTTTTAGGTTTTAAAACATCCTTCCAAAAGGAAGGAGACCAGAACTGCACTCAAAATTCCAAAAGTGGACTAACCATTATCCTGTACAACTGCAACATGACCTCCCAACTCCTGTACTCAATACTCTGACCAATAAAGGAAAGCATACCAAATGCCTTCTTCACTATCCTACCTACCTGCGACTCTACTTTCAAGGAGCTATGAACCTGCACTCCAAGGTCTCTTTGTTCAGCAACACTCCCTTGGACCTTACCATTAAGTGTATAAGTTCTGCTAAGATTTGCTTTCCCCAAAATGCAGCACCTCGCATTTATCTGAATTAAACTCCATCTGCCACTTCTCAGCCCATTGGCCCATCTGGTCCAGATCCTGTTGTAATCTGAGGTAACCCTCTTCACTGTCCACTACACCTCTAATTTTGGTGTCATCTGCAAACTTACTAACTATACCTCTTATGCTCGCATCAAAATCGTTTATATAAATGATGAAAAGTAGTGGACCCAGCACTGATTCTTGTGGCACTCCACTGGTCACAGACCTCCAGTCTGAAAAACAACCCTCCACCGCCACCCTCAAGTTTAGATTCCAGGAAGAGAAATAGAGGTAGGAGAGTAAGCTTGCAGGAAAAGATACAAACTGATAATAAAAGCTTTTGTAGGTATGTGAAGAGAAAAGGATTAGTAAAGACAAAAACCGAAACAGGGGAATTTATAATGGGGAACAAAGAGATAGTAGACTAATTAAATTCATGCCCTTTAAAGGTCACTGAAGTTTATAAGTTAACACTGCTTTTCTCTTCACAGATGCTGCCAGACCTACTGAATTTCTCCAGCAATTCTTGTTCATTTCAGATTTCCAGCATTTGCAGTTTTTTGTTTTATTGCAATTAAATGCATACTTTAGTTCTGTCTTCACATAGAAAGACAAATAATATCCCAAAAGTCGGAAAACACAGGGTCTAATGACAAGGAGGAATTGAATGAAATTAGTATCAGAAGGGAAGTGGTACTGGGGAAACAAACATGATTAAAGACAGATAAATCCCCAAACCCTGATACCCCATCATTCCAGAGTTCTTAAGAAAGTGGCCCAAGAAATAAAATTAGCTAGTGGTCATCTTCCAAAATTCTATGGCTTCGATAACAGTTCCTACAGATTGGAGAGTAGGTAATGTAACCCTGACATTTAAAGAGGGAGGATGAGAGAAAGCAGTAAAGTACAGACTGGTCAGTTTGATATCATAGTGAGCAAAAGTGAGAGTGCATTACAAATGATGTAAAAGCATTGTACTTGGAAGAAAGCAACAGGATCAGACACTGTCATATGGACTTAAATTAGAATTTTGTGTCTGCATTCCCGATAGAGAGGGATAATCCAAGTACAGAACTCAGGGAGAGGGGTATGATATGCTTGACACATCTACTGAAACCTTCTCGAGGATGTAACTAGTGGAGTGAATAAGGGGAAGACAGTGGATGTGGTTTATTTAGATTTCTAGAAGGCTTTCAACAGGGTCCCACATACAAGGTTAATGTAAAATCCAAGTGCATAGGAATGGGGGTGAAGTGCTGAGATGAACAGAAAACTGACTGGCAGATAGGAAACAAAAAATAGGAATAAGTGGGTCTTTTTCTGAATGGCAGGCTGGGATGAGTGAGTATTGCAGGGATCAGTTGGGACTTCAGCTATTCACAATATAAGGTAGTGATTTAGATGAGGAAACTACGTGTTATGTCTCCAAGGGAGGGTGAGTCGTGAGGAGGATGCAGGGATGCTCAGTGTGATTGGGACAGGCTGAGGGAGTGGGTAAATACATGGCAGATACAGTTTAATGTGGATAAATGTGAGGTTATCCACTTGGGAAGCAAAAACAGGAAGGCAAATTATTATTTGAATGGCGATAGATTGGGAAAGCGGGAGGTGTAATGAGACTTGGGTGCCCTCATATACCAGTCATTGAAAGTAAACATGTGGGTGCAGCAGGCAGTGACGAAGGCAAATGTATGTTATCCTCCATAGTGAAACAATTCAAGTTCGGGAGCAAGGATGTCTTGTTTCAAATGTATAGGGCCTTGGGGAGACCACACCTGGAGTACAGGTTTGGTCTCTTTATCTGAGGAAGAATGTTCTGCTGTGGAGGGAGTGCAAAGACTGATAATTAATACACACAACAAGCAGCAAGGGGCCCAGCACTGAACCCTGTGGTACGCTACTGGATACAAGCTTCCAACCATAAAACCATTCTTTCACCAACTTGACTCTTAGCTTCCTAACCAGCCTGCAATGTGGGACCTTGTCAATAGCCTTCCTGAGGTCCATGTAGACTATATCAACAGCACTATCTTTATCTACATACCTAGTCATCACCTCAAAACATCCAATTAAAATCTGTTATACACTATCCCGCCCTTACAAAGCCATATCCTCGATTAATCTAACCGGAGATTAGTTGCTTCTCCTAGATGTCTTTCCTATAGTTTCCCGACTGACTCCCCGGCCTATAGTTTCCAGATTTATTCCTCCCACCATTCATGAATAGCGATACCACTTGAGCTGTCCTCCAGTTCTCTGGCATCCCTCCTGTGGCCAGACAGGATTTGAAAATGAATGTCAGGGCTCCTGCAATCCACTCCCACAATAGTCTGAGGTACATCTCATCTGGCCCTGGGTACTTATCCACTTTGAAGCTTGCTAAAACCATTAACATCTCCTCCCTCTCAATATTAATTTATTCCAGCATATCATACCCCTCTCCCTGAGTTCTGTACTTGGATTATCCTTCTCTATCGGGAATGCAGACACAAAATTCTAATTTAAAATCTCCCTGTGTTCCACACACGGACTGCTACTTGGTCCCTAATGGATTTTGGTATTCTTTCCTTAGTTATTTCAGTGTTATTTCATGCCCCTCTTCACTCTTCTAATTTATCTATTAAGCAATCCCCTATACTTTCTTTACTTCTCGAGGACTTCTGTTTCCCTGAGTCCTTCAGTATTTGCTATTTGTGTGGATAGTCCAGCCAAACCAGCCCGCAAACAAAGAAAGTCTTTCTCTCACTTGTCATTGAAAAATTCCTAGTAGCTCATGACTGTCCCTTGCCTTTTCTCTGTGAGCTGCACTCTCTGTAAATCCTCTGTGAAGGGAAATCCAGCTTGAGTGACAGTGAACAGATGAATCCTCAACCAATGACTGAAACACAGAAGAAAGGTCACCAGGCCCGAAGCGTTAGCTCTGATTTCTCTTCACAGATGCTGCCAGACCTGCTGTGCTTTTCCAGCAACTTTTGTTTTGTTTGTGATTGAAACACAGAGTTGGTGTAGATTCAGAAGGAACCAAATGGAAGTAATAGAGAATAACCTGTAGTTGCCTGTGGTCTGAAGTGGTGCTATTGAACTGTGTTTCTCTTATGATTTTTTCAAACCAGAAAAAAACTTATGTCTATCTCTAGATATGAATGGGAATGTTTAACAGGGATACATGTTAAATTATACTGTTATAAATTAGCAATTCAATTTGTCTTTTTTGGCACTTGTTAAGAAGTTTGATTACTATAAACAGTTGTTTGCTTCTAAAACAGAAAAAAAAATTGGTATGCATGTTATTTATCCCTGAAAATTTGGTAAAATTGGCCAATTTGTGATTTAATCACATTTTCATATTGTGACAGCTCTGGGAAAACTGGGATTGATTTCCCATATGCTCCCCAGGGAAGCCTGACATTGCTTCATAATATCAGAGGACAACCTCACAACTCCATCCAAATGTGCACCTCAATATACACCTAATATACCCTGATATATCAATATACCCTGCTGCACAACCCTGCCAACACACGCATACACACAGACACACACACAGACACTCCATACAAATAGCTCACACACACAAAAATGCACACACATACAGACACACCCACACTTACACACGTACAAGCACACACACCCCATGCACACAGCTCCATACACATAGACATAGACACATGCACACACAGACATGTGTGCATGCACCCACACACCTGTGCAAGCAGCTCCACACACACAGCTACACACAAAAACACATTAACATACACACATACACACACATGCATGCAAACACACACAAAAACAGACACACACTTATGCACACAGACACACACACACAGAGGCACATACACAGATACAGACACACACAGAAATGTGCACACATACACACACACACAAAACACTTTCATCGGAAATGAAATCAAAATAGGCAGCTACGAGAAATTAGAAACGCCACTAAAACACAACAAATCAGGCAGCTTCTGTGGAGAGAAACTGTTTAATGTTTTAAGTCAGTGGCCTTTCATCAGAACTGAGCCAGTCATTAATCGGAAATGTTACCTGTTTCATCCCTAAAAGCTGACAGACTCGCTGATTGTTTCAGCATTTGCTGACCTTGTACAACAAAGCACTGACTCTAAGTGGGCTTTTCCAGTGGGTAGTGAGAATTTCCGGATTGACCCAGTATTCGCCTGATCTCAAACACTATGCAACACTCACTAAGCTCAACCTCAGCTCAGAGCAGCAGAGACTTCAAATGAACATGAGAATTAGGAGCAAGAATGGCCATGCTGATGATCAATAGAATCATGTCAGACCATATACCTCCTGCACTGTTGCCGATGTAAAGACTGTCTTTTTATATTATCTGGATATTTAATGGTGGACTGAAATAAGAAAAGGAATGTCTTAAAAGCCAAGGATTATGGATGGAATTGCTGCATTTTTAAGAAACAAGAAACTGAAACTCTCTGCAAGTTGTGTTTGCACTGCTGCTTTGTTCAAACAGATGGGAAGGGCTGGTTACTGATAGGCTGGCACCATAAAGTGTGCACAAAGTGAGGTTTGACTGACAACCAGTAGCTGATTGGTGCATTGAATTATGACCAACTGTGGATAACAAAACCCATCATCTCACCAACAACAATGTGAATATACCATGGGATCGGAACATTTTGTAGTTGTGCATAATACTGCCGGAAGGGGAGGTAGTGTGTCTGTTTGCAGTTTAAAAAAAGCCTGGAACCTGGAGAAAGCTGGTTATCTTATCCCCCAGATAATGTTGTTGTGCTTGGAACGAGGTCAGCCAGGTGGAGCTAATAGAATATAGGTTCCCTGATTGAGGATGTTAACCTGGTCCAATCTGGGAGCCCTGGCTGACTGCCATGTACTATCCACATGCAAATAAAAAGGTGACCTTCTCATGGGATACAGGTCTTGATTGAGTTATTTCAGATGTAAGCTGTTGCTTCTAACTAGTAAGTCAGAAACTTTATAAATGACAAACCAGTAGCTCAAGGAAGTGAAAGGTGTCTAGAGGAGAAAGATTGGAGAAAAGCAAGTGCAAACTTCAGATAGGACAGCAAACTGTCTTGCCTGGTCTCCTCTCCCTCCAACCATAACACCAATGTTCTTCTATCTGTACTTGTCTATAGGAGGATTTTTTAAGGGGGTGAGAGTTCTAACTGGTTGACTTATATATCACCATTTCATGTTTACCTGTAGCTAAGATCTATTTATCAGTAATAGTTCTTAATTCCAAACTGGATTAAAATTCAAATTTCACCATTTGCCATGATGGGATTTGAGCTCATGTCCCAGAAGAGTCTGAGGGTTTAAATCACCACAGATTTTAGATCACCAGGCCAGTGTTATTAATGAAGAAATTCTCCTCATCTCAGTCCAAAATGGCCTTCCTCTTACTTTGAGTCTGGTTCCCCTATTCTAGACACTCAGCCAGAGGGAACCATCCTGCCTGCATCTGTTCTGTTGAGCCCTGTTGACTTTAGTATGCTTCAATGATCTCACCTCCGATTCTTCGAAACTCTGGAGAATACAGGTTCCTGAATCCCTCCCCAAAGAGAATTTTGTCATTCCAGGAATCAGACTGGTGAACCTCCATGCTAGATACCTCTTAAACAGGTAGACTAAAGCTGCAGGGACAAAGTGAGCACTGCAGGTGCTAGAGATCAGAGCCGAGAGTGTGGTGCTGGAAAAGCACAGCAGATCAGGCAGCATCCGAGGAGCAGGTGAATTGACGTTTCGGGCATAAACCCTTCATCAGGATTATAGCTGCACACAATACTCCAGGTGGGGTCTCAGCATAATTCCTTGTTCCTGTACTCAAACCCTTGAGCAATGAAGCCCAATTTACTAATTTTAACAACTGAGAAGTAGACACTGAAGAAGATTATCTCAAAGTACAACGGGATCGCGATCAGATGGGCCAATGAACTGAGGAGTGGCAGGTGGAGTTTAATTTAGATAAATGTGAGGTACTGGATTTAGAAAGGCAAATCAGGGCAGGACTTACACACTTAATGGTAAGGTTCTGGGGAGCATTTCTGAACAAAGAGACCTTGAAGTGCAGTTTCATGGTTCCTTGAATGTGGAGCCATAGGTAGATAGGATACTGAAGAAGGCATGTGGTATGCTTTCCTTTACTGGTCAGGATATTGGTTAGGCCAATAGTGTAAGTCTAGTCTCCCTGCTATAGGAAAAATGTAGTGAAACTGAAAGGATTTAGAAAAGATTAATGTTGTTTTGAGTTGAGATATGGAATTGAGAAGAGTCACAGATCACTAATGATGTTTGGAGGTGCACAAAGACAGCTTGTTGCCAGGGTTGAGCTATAAAGAGAGGCTGAATAGGCTGGGGCTGTTTACCCTGGAGGGTCAGAGGCCCTCCACGGAAAACATGGATGTACTTAGAGCTTTATAAAATCATGAGGGACATAGACAGGGTAAATAGACAGTCTTTTCCCTGGAGTAGGTGGGTCCAAAACTAGAGGGCATAGGTTTAAGGTGAGAGGGGAAAGATATAAAAGGAACCCAAGGGGCAATGTTTTCACACAAAGGGTGGTTGTGTATGGAATAAGCTGCCAGAGGAAGTGATGGAGGCTGGTACAATTACAGCATTTAAAAGGTTAAATGGGTATATGAATAGGAAGGGTTTAGATGGATTATGCCAGCAAATGGGACTAGATTTATATTGGCTATCTGGTCAACATGGACAAATTGGACCAAAGGATCTGTTTCTGTGCTGCACACTTCTCTGAATGAGACCTGGTTAACAGAATCTGACAATAAATAAAATGTCAGTTGGAAGGAGTCAGTGCAAAAGGAAAAACTGTAAAAGATCCAACCGGCTCTTGTGTCGGTTTAAGTGAATCAAATTTTAATGTTTTAATTGCTAACATTGGCCTTTCAAACATTAGACAGTTAAATGATAATGAGCTGACTTTGTGCACCTCCAAACATCATTAGTGATCAGTGACTCTCCTCAATTTCAAATCTCTTACCTCAAAAACAAAATCTCCAAACACACCAGGCCGATTTTTCATAGACAATAGATTAAGTGGATGAGAAGCCTGAGGGAATATTCACTTTAATGGATGACAAATCTCTCTAATGCATGTCCCTGTGGAATATTCCAGTGTGAGTGGAGGGATGATTCTATGCAAATACCATTAACGCTCTCGGTGCTGGTACAGACTCAAACAACAAGAGGTGCACGCTAATGGGACCAGGGCTGAGTGTTTATAATTGAGCTGGCAGTTTCTGGTTGATTGGAATGCAGGTCTGTAATTACACAGGCTAGACTGAGGGAACTAGATAAGGCCCATGAAAAGAGAGATGTTGTTATTGTAGCAAAAACACTGAATGTCAAGAACACATACAGAGCAAGAGAAAGAGAGAGAGAGAGAGAGAGAGAGTAAACAAATGGAATGGGGCTGGGGGCATGTCAGGTATTGGGGGGAAAGAATGGGAGAATGTTCAGGGGCAAATGGGATTAGGTTTATCTGATTCTTGACTTCTTTTCAACACTGCTTCAGGTGGAATCCAGTGTTTGGAGGCCATGAGGGGAGCAAGGACCAATCCCTGGGGAAGCATCAGATCAATCCATAGGTGGGGAGAGAGGGGAAGGTCACCAGAAAAGCCACTGAAGTACTTACTTCCTTTGGAAATGGCCAGTGCCCTGATGAGTAATGGGCTCCTGGTCATTAACACTGGAGAGGGAGAAGAGGGTCTTCCTCATGTTCACCTCTCCCCGCACTCTCACACCTCTTACCCAAAATGTTAAAGCTGTGTTCCCTCGTTCTTATTCCATTAGCCAATAGGAACAGCTTTTCTATCTTGTATAAAGCACTGAATCACAGAATTGTTACGGCATAGAAGGAGGTCATTTGGTCCATTGTGTCTGCGCTCGTGCTGTTACCCACTGCCACTCTCCTGCCTTTTCCCTATATCGCTCCACACTGTTTCTATCCAAATAGCCCTTGAGTGCCTCACCTGAATGTGTCTCTATCACATTACCAGGCAGTATGTTCCATCCCCTAATTACTCACCCATCACCTTTCCTTCACTTGCAGATCACTTTAAATCTACCTTCTCTTGTTCCTGTTCCTTTAATGGGCAAGAACAGCTTCTCTCTCTCTGCCATGTCAACTCACTCAGGATTTTGAAAAACCTCTAAAAAATCTCTTCCCAGCCTCCTTCTTTCAAAGGAGAACAGTTCCATCTTTTTCAATCTATCCTCATAACTGAAGTTTATCATCCCTGGAATAATTCTTGTGAATTTCTTCTGCACTTTCTCAAACACATTCACATCTTTCCTATAATGTGACACCTACAGCTATATACAATCCTAACTAGAGCCTTATACATGTTCAGAGTGACTTCTCTGCTCTTGTATTCAATACCTCGTGCAGTGATTGTAATGAGGTCAGACAAGTGGACATTACAGAATATGAGTTCCCTGATTGGGGCTCTTAATCTGGTCCAATCAGGGAGTCCTGGCTGGCAGATAAGAACAGGCGTGTCAGAGGTTCTGTTCACTCTGAGAGCTGGCTCTGTGGGAGCTGGATCAGTGTCAAGGACTCTCCATGTATAAATAAAGGCTGACTTGTAAATGGAATACCAGCCTCTGTGGAGTTATTTCAGTGGTGACACGAGAAAAGCATGTTCTGAAAGACATTTGCTCGCAGCAGTCTACTTTGAGACGGGGTAAACATTTCTGGCATCATACCATTATTCGGAAAGCTTGACTCACTCAATCTTGCCATCAAAGACTCAGCCCAGTATGTCAACAGAACGCGTTATGTTTTCAGGGCAAATTATATTGGGACAGTTAGAAAGCAACAAGTAATGCTCCTGACAGCTTGTGGACCCACAGCTTTTTCGGTTATTAGGATCTAATTAGGAGCCTAACTTTCCCTGAGGCACCACATACTAAAACCTTTCAAGTGTTGATAGATTTAGCTGAGGCTTATTAAGACCCCAAGGCTCCTCTAATTCCAAGATGCTATCAATTTTACTCAGCAATTTGAGAACCAGAGGAATTCGTTGTGGGAACTTTTGACAAGGTTCGGATGACTAGCATAGGCATGTGACTTTAGTTTAGCCCTTAATGAGATGCTGAGAGACCATTTGATATGTGGGATTAACGATGTAACCATGCAAAAGCACCTACTAGCTGAAGACCAACTTGACTACAAACAGACACTACAACTGGCTTTATCATCAGAAAATGTAGCAAGTGGAGCATAAGAGTTGCAGGATATTCTGATGGAAGTGGACACCCTCACTGGTCTGACTGAACTTGGAGAACATCACTTGAGTGAAGGCAATTGCATAGCCTCACTCGGACATGCTCTGAACAGAGCGATGATAGGTCAGCCCACAGCAACACTAAAAACAAAGCTAAGCCTTGACTGAACATATAAATATTTCTTCAGGCTCTGAGGACTCAAGACAGCAAAACAGATGCACAAGATCTAAACTGAGTAAGAGAATTCAAATGCCAATATTCCAGAGAGTGCACCATTTACTCCTGGTTTGGAACAGTTAGATTTCTTAGCAACATCAAATCAGAACAAATCAAAATAAACATCTGGTGAAATGGTCACCCAGCTGTAATGGAGGTTAATAGAGAGGTGGCCGTTTCAGTGGTTGCAGAACCAAATTTCAACAAAACTCACTTTGGACTCCAACCCTTACATTGTGAACCTATATCAGGGAAACCATATAGATCAAGGCTTCAACTACAGTTCCAGTCTCTTATGAGAAGCAGCTAGTTCAGTAACCACTGATTGTATTAAACGGCTCCGGCCCAAGCTTGATGGGGTGAAATCAGCTGAGAGAGATTCATCTTGATTGGGCCAACATTTTTCGATTAGAAAATGGCTGCCTGAGTCAAGTCCTAAGAACACCCAGATGTTTCTCAGGAAAGTCTAGAAACCATCAAAGGCACCAAGGCCACCTTGCATGTTGACCAGGAAGCAATTCTGCACTTCTGCACGGCCTACCCAGTGTTGTTTGTCTTATAGGCAAAACTAGAGGCAGAAACCAGAAAGCTGAAAAGTGAAGGAATCATTAAACCAATCCAGTTTAGGAAGGGGCAGCACCGGTCGTACCGATTGTGATGCACAATGGGTCGGTTTGCCTTTAGGGGGATTTTAATCAATCAGTAAACCACTTGTCACAGCTGGATAAATACCCAATCCCTCACTTGGAGGATTTATACACAGAGCTGGTAGGAAGACTGTCCTTCACCGAGCTGGATATGAGCCAGGTGTGCCTTCAATTACGGTTAGACAAGGATTCCCTGAAGTGGGCTACAATTAATACTTATAAGGGTTCGTACCAATGTACAAGACTGTAATTCGGGGTACCATTGTAATGAGGTCAGACATTACCTGATTGGGGCTCTTAACCTAGTCCAATCAGGGAGTCCTGGCTGGCAGGAATGTCTCTCGCGGGAGCCTGTGCCCCACAACCTGAGCCGCCTCCAGAATTTTAATTTTGTTTCTTTCAAAGATGTCAAAAGGAAGGCCCTGTATCGACTGCTGCTGCACACCGTCCACCTCTTCTCCCTCATTCACCGTCCGGACACGCCTTGGCGTGCCCATTTGCCACCGGGCGGTGGAGATCCCCAGTGGAGGGCTCTCTACGCGGGAGTCCTCCCCCTTTCTCTCGGGGATCTGGGGTGGAGGGTGCTGCACGCAGCGGTCCCCTGCAACCGCAGATTGCGATGGTTCACGGACTCCCAGCCCAACTGCTTGTTCTGTGGCGCTGTGGAGTCCGTGGACCATGTATATATTGGGTGTGGGCGTTTGCACTCCCTTTTTGATTTTCTCAGAAACCTTCTCCTCTGTTTCTGGCTGCACTTCAGTCCCACGCTCCTGATCTTCGGGCACCCGGTACGGAGGAGGGAGGGCAGGTCCGAGGACCTCCTCGTGGGTCTGCTCCTGGGACTGGCCAAACTGGCCATCAACAGGTCCAGGCAGCGGGCCGTGGAGGGGGTCGTTAGGGCCGACTGCCTGCCCCTCTTCCGGGGTTACGTTAGAGCCCGGGTGTCCTTGGAGAAGGAGCACGCGGTGTCCACCAACACCCTGGAGTTGTTCAGGGAGAGCTGGGCGCCGCAGGGAGTGGAGTGCATTATTTCTCCCTCCAACTCTATTTTGATTTAGTCCCTACCCTCCCCTTCACTGTTTTGATCACACAGCATTTCCCTTTGATGTGAAGGGCAGTATTTGTCACTGGCCACTTGAGTGTTTTCCTATTTTCCTGGTGGTAGCAATTGAATAAAGATTCGTGCACTTTGTGTCTTTTAAAAACAAAAAAGAAAAAGAAAAAAAAAGAACAGGAATGTCAGACATCCTGTCCAACATTTCAGCAGATGATGGAGAACATATTACAATGTCTACTCCATGTCATCATTTATCTTGATGATATGATGATATCAAGGAAGACCAATAAAGAGCATTTAGAGAACTTGGACACAGTCCTTAGACATTACTCCCAGGTAGGTCTAGAAATAGAACATAGAACCTAGAAGAACACAGAACCGAACAGACCTTTTGGCCCACGATGTTGTGCCGTGGATTAATCCTAATGTAAAAGAAAATAACTTAACCTCTGCACCCCTCAACTCACTGTTATCCATGTGCGTGTCCAACAGTCGCTTAAATGTCCCCAATGACCCTGCTTCCACCACCACAGCTGGCAACGCATTCCATGCATTCACAACTCTCTGTGTAAAGAACCTAACTCTGACGTCTCCTCTATATCTTTCTCCTAATATCTTAAAACTATGCCCCCTAGTACCAGTCAGTCCTGCCCTGGGGAAAAGTCTCTGGTATTGACTCTATCTATTCCTCTCATTATCTTGTATACCTCGATCAGGTCTCCTCTCTTCCTCCTTCTCTCCAGAGAGGAAAGTCCGAGCTTATTCAACCTTTCTTCATAAGGGAAGCTCTCCAGTCCATGCAGCATCCTGGTAAACCTTCTTTGCACCCTCTCCAAAGCCTCTGTATCTTTCCTATAGTAGGGCGACCAGAACTGCACAGAATATTCCAAGTGTGGTCTCACCAGGGACTTGTAGAGCTGCAGCAAAACCTCGTGGCTCTTAAACTTGATCCCCCTGTTAATGAAAGCCAAAACACCATATGCTTTCTTAATAACCCTATCCACTTGGGTGGCAAGTTTGAGGGATCTATGTACTTGCACACCCAGATCCTCTGTTCCTCCACACTGCCAAGAATCCTGTCTTTAATCCTATATTCAGCATTCAAGTTTGACCTTCCAAAATGCATCACTTCACATTTATCCAGGTTGAACTCCATCTGCCATTTCTCAGCCCAGCTCTGCATCCTGTCTATGTCACGCTGCAGCCTGCAATAGCCCTCGATATCAACGGCACCTCCAACCTTTGTGTCATTGGCAAATTTATTAACCCACCCCTCAACCTCCTCATCCAAGTCTTTTATAAAAAGTACAAACAGCAGAGGCCCAAAAACAGAGCCCTGTGGGACCCCACTCAACACTGGCCTCCAGGCAGAATACTTTCCATCTACAACCACTCTCTGCCTTCTGTCAGCCAACCAATTCTGAATCCAGATAGCCAAATCTCCCTGTATCCCACACTTCCTGACTTTATGAATGAGCCTATCACGGGGAACCTTACTGAATACCTTGTTGAAGTCCATATACACCACATCCACTGCTTGACCTTCGTCGACCTGTCTTGTCACCTCCTCAAAGAACTCAATAAGATTTGTGAGGCATGACCTGCCCCTCACAAAGCCATGCTGACTGCTTTTAATCACATTACGCTTTTCCAAATAATCATAAATCCTATCCCTCAGAATTCTTTCCAAAACCTTGCTGACCACAGATGTAAGACAGACTGGTCTGTAATTGCCAGAGATTTCCCTATTATCCTCAAAAAGAGGAACAACATTCGCTTCCTTCCAATTCTCTGGTACGTCTCCCGTGGAGAGTGAGGAAGCAACGATCTTTGCCAGCAGCTTAGCAACCTCTTTTCTCGCTTCCCGGAGCAGCCTGGGATAAATCTGTCTCCGGGGACTTATCAATCTTAATGTTTGCCAAAAGTTACAGCACATCAACTTCATCAATCTCGATCTGTTCAAGCCTGTTTCCCAGCTCCTGAAAATTCTCGTTCACAACAAGGTCCCTTTCCTTAGTGAAAACCGAATCAAAAAACTCAGTTAGGGCTTCCCCTATCTCCCCAGACTATGGGCGGCATGGTGGCACAGTGGTTAGCACTGCTGCCTCACAGCACCAGAGATCCGGGTTCAATTCCCTCCTCAGGCGACTAACTGTGTGGAGTTTGCATGTTCTCCCCGTGTCTGCGTGGGTTTCCTCCGGGTGCTCCGGTTTCCTCCCACATTCCAAAGATGTGCAGGTCAGGTGAATTGGCCATGCTAAATTACCCGTAGTGTTAGATAAGGGGTAAATGTAGGGGTATGGGTGGGTTGCGCTTCGGCGGGGCGGTGTGAACTTGTTGGGCCGAAGGGCCTGTTTCCACACTGTAAGTAATCTAATCTAATCACACACAAGTTCCATACGCTTATCCCTGACCGGCCCTACCTTCTCCCTGATTATTCTCTTATGCCTCACATTTGAGTAAAATGCCTTTGGATTCTCCCTAATCCCTCCTGCCAAGCCTTTCTCGTGCCCCTTCCTGGCTCTCCTCATTCCATTTCTAAGTTTCTTTCCAGCAAGCCTGTATTTCCTCTAAAGCTGTGCTAGATCCTTGCTTCCTCCATCTTACGTAAGCTGCCTTCTTCCTTTTGATAAGAATCTCCTCTGTTCTCGTCATCCAAGGTTCCTTAATCATGCAGGTCCTTGGACTCCTCCATCGCCAGACCTTAGCAACACGACGATTGGAGGAAGAGCGCCTCATCTTCCGCTTAGGAACCCTCCAACCACGAGGGATGAATGCAGATTTTTCCAGTTTCCTCATTTCCCCTCCCCCCACCTTGTCTCAGTCCCAACCCTCGGACTCAGCACCGCCTTCCTCACCTGCAATCTTCTTCCTGACCTCTCTGCCCCCACCCCACTCTGGCCTATCACCCTCACCTTAACCTCCTTCCACCTATCACATTTCCAACGTCCCTCCTCCCTACCTTTTATTGACACACTTTCCTCATTCCTGAAGAAGGGCTCATGCCTGAAACGTCGATTCTTCTGCTCCTTGGATGCTGCCTGACCTGCTGCGCTTTTTCAGCAACACATTTTCAGCTCTGATCTCCAGTATCTGCAGTCCTCACGTTTTCCTTAATCTTACCCCTTCTTACCTGTCTCAGAGGAACAAATATTTGCATCACTCACAACAACTGCTCCTTAAACAGTCTCCACATGTCTGCTGTGCCCTTTCTGTGGAATAATTGCTCTCAGTCTGTACTTCCCAACTCCTGTCTGATAGCGTTATAATTTCCTTTTCCCCAATTAAGTATCTTCCCATTATAACTGCTCCTTTCCCTCTCCAAGGCTATGGTAAATGTGAGGCAGTTGTGATCACTTTCACCAAAGTGTTCTCCCACTACGAGATCTGACACCTGTCCTGGCTCATTGCCGAGCACCAAATCCAAAATGGTCTCTTCCCTCGTCGGTCTGTCTACATACTGAGTAAGGAAACCCTACTGAACACACCTGACAAAAACGGCTCCATCCAAACCATCTGCACTAAGGAGATTCCAGTCAATATTGGGAACATTGAAGTCACCCATAACAACAACCCTGCTACATCTGCATTTTTCCAAAATCTGCCGGCCTATGCATTCTTCAAGCTCCCTCCTGCTATTAGGGGGATCTGTAGAAAACCCCCAGTACAGTGGCTGCTCCCTTGCCGTTCCTAACTCCCACCCATACTGACTCAGTAGACAAACCTTCCTCAACAACCTTCGTTTCTGTAGCTGTGATGCACTCTCTGATTAACAATGCTACACCCCCTCCTCTTCTACCACCCTCCCTGTTCTTTTTAAACGCTATAAACCCTGGATCATCAAGCAACCGTTCCTGCCCCTGTGAAACCCACGTCTCCGTTATGGCCACAACATCATAGTCCCAAGTACTGATCCATGCTCTAAGTTCATCACTCTGACACTGCTTGCGTTAACTGATCCCTTTGTTTCATCACGTGAGAAACCTTCCTGATAGATTCATTACATCCTGTCACTGCCCCCCTCTCAGATATGTAGTTCTAATTCCCACCCCCCTGCCAAACTACTTTAAACCCAGACAGAGAAAGAAGGTTTGGCAGTCATATTTGGTCATATTCCACCACTGTCTTTTCAGGTGTAAATGTGTAATAACAATGGAACACAATCCCTGCCAGGTCAACATAAAGAGGATGAGGCTGTGCCGTCCATAGCTGTTGGCCGAATTCAGCAATGTTTCTAAAATTAAGTGTGTGTCATTATAAGTTGGAACACTATCCGGGAGAATAAAAACGTGGGTGTATTGAGCTGCCTCCCACTGGCAGGAACATCACCAGTGGTACCACCACTGGGAGAGTCCGTAATCACAGTCACAGCTGACAATATCAGACTTTGGATGCAGAAAGATCCAGTCCTGGCAAAAGTGAAATGGCTGGTGGTGATGGGGGTAATTGAATGGCCATTACAACCGGAACTGAAACCTTGTTGACCTGGAGAGACCAGATCATAGCAGAAGACGGTATATTATTGTGGGGAGCAAGAGTGATTGTCCGGAGCAAAGGGCACCACCAGATAGTGGCTGTACTCCACCAGCATCATCCAGGGGTTTCCAAAATGAAGGTGCTGGCGAGTAGTTATGCCTGGTGGCCAGGACATACCTGCGAGGGTGGGGCAATGCTCATGTGCCAGTATGAACAAATATTACCACCAGCAGCTCCCTCATATTCATGGGAATGACTGAGAACCCTGGACTCAGTTACATGATGATGATGTAGTTCCTTTCATGTATTCAATGCATGGGTAAGAAGCATGGTCAACGTGAGGTCAGGTCCAGTGATGCATAAAGTTTGGGTAAGTGCGATGGTCCTGAACAAACACGTGGACCATAGGAAAGCTGTAAACTTGCAAACAGTGCAGTGCCCAGCTCCTTGACAGTCTGACTGTTCCAGAACACCCTTGGGAGGCATTGAAGAGACCTCGGAATCTGAGATGGACAGTTCAGATGTTACAGCCTGAAGAGGGGTATGCATTTCCTCCAAGATGCTCTGGGTATGAAAGGTGAAATACCATGTATTACATGCCTCTTATATCAGAGGCAGAATCGGAGGAACCTGACCCAGTGCTCGAACACCCCAGGAGGAGCTACAAAAAAAAACTGGCCTGTGTCCTCAGACTCAGGGAGAGGGATATAGTGATTGTAATGAGGTTAGCCAGGTGGACCTCATAGAATATGAGTTCCCTGACTGGAGCTGTTATTCTGGTCCAATCAGGGAGCCCAATCTGACTGATATAAACAGGAGTGTCAGAGGTTCTGTTAACTCTGAGAGCTGGCTCTGAAGGAGTTGGATCAGTGTCAAGGACACTCCATGTGTAAGTAAAGGGTGATTCGAAGTTGGGATACCGGCCTCTGTGGATATTTCACCTCTTATTCATGAAATCTCATAATTTCAATTGCTGTCCTAGACAGCAACACTCACATCCCACGAATAACTGAAACAAATGCTTTGCTGAACACTGCAGGATGTGAGCTGATGAGGTAAGGAGATTGGGGGGGGAGGCGGTGAATGTTGATGGGGTTCGGTAAAGGATATGGGTAAGGGAAAAGAGGCGGGTTACACAAAAATAAAGAGATTAATAAATTGGACCCTGTGGCACTCCACTAGTTACTGGTTGTCATCCTGAAAATGGCCTCTTCCTCCCAACTGTCTATATTGTGTTCTTCTATTCATGCCCAAACACCGTGGGATCTTATATTATTAAACACATTTGTGCAATACTTTATTAAATGTTGTTTGGAAATCCAAATATATTAAATATACTGGTTCCCTTTATCTATCCTCATTTCTACCTCCTGAAAGAACTCCAGTAAAGTTGTCAGGCATGATGTCCCCTTCATGAATCTTGAACAGCATTTGTGAATGGTGTGCTATTACAATCTTTATAATAGACTCTTAACATTTTCCTAAGAACAGATATTAGGTTTACTTACCTATGGTTACCTGTTTTCTTGTCTCCTCTTTTTTAAAAAGGTGTTACATTAGCAGTTTGCTAATCCTCTGGTATTTCTCCAGAATCTAAGGTTTCCTGGAAGATTAGTGTTTGCTCATCCACTATCTCTATAGCTAATTCCTTTAGTATCCTATGATGCATCCCAATAGGTCTTTAACCCCATTAGTGATAGTTAATATCCTCCCTTCCTTTAGCTCTTGATTATTGACTATTGAGTGACTTTGCAATGCTGTTAATATCTTCGACAGAGGCATGATGCATAGTATTTATTCAACTCCTCTGTCATTTCTTAGTTCCCCATTATTATTATTTCTCTAGCCCCATTCTCTAAGTGGTTTATGTTCACTTTGGCTCCTGTCTTCCTTTTTATATATTTAAAGAAGCTCCTACCCTTAATTTTTTTTCATTACTAGCCAGTTTCCACTCAAAGTTTATTTTCTCCCTTTAATTTATTTTGGTTTTTCTTTGGTTTTTAAGAGTTTGCTAATTCTCTGGTCTTCCATTAAGTTTTGCCACATTGTATGTTTTTTCCTTCAATTTGATACTGTCCTTAACTTCTCCGGCTAACCCTGGTCCATTTATCTTTTTCCTTGAAACCTCCTTTGTCACTGGGCTGCCCATTTCTTAAGTTATTAATCAACTGCCTTTTATGCTGAACCTCTTTCCCAACCCACTCCCTCATTCATTTATAACTACCCTTTATTTAGGTTTAGCATAGTTGTTTCTGACCTAAGTTTCTCACTTTCAGACTGAGTTCTAAACTCTACCATGTTATGGTTAGTGTTTCCTAAAAGATCTTTCACTAGACAGCTATTTATTTAACCTGCATCAGTACATACTCCAACATACTCACAACATATTGTTCGACAAAACTGATCCAAATATGCTCTATGAATTCTTCCTCATGGCTACATTTGTGGTGTGAGTGGAGGGAAATGGAGATTTAAGTAATCTATAATTAATGTACTGCCCTTTTTACATGCCCTCATTATCTCCAACATATTCTCTATCCTACTGAATAGCTACTGCGAGGGAACCGACAGATTACTCCCAACAGTGTCTTCTTCCCTATGTGATTTCTTACCTCCACCCTTGTGGTTTCCACATTTACCAATCCAAGATTGTATCTTGCTATCACATTTATTCCACTTGTACTAACAATGCTACCTCACCATACTTTCCTTCCTTTCCATTGTTTTGAAAAGTCACATGCCTCTGAGTATTCAGTTCTCAACTTTGATCTCCTTTTAACCACATCTCAGTAATGGCACTAAGGTAATGCCCATTACTCTCTATTTGTGTTGTTAATTCATTTACTGTTTTTTCTCTATAAATACCACCTGCATTTATGTATAACGCTAATGATAATGACCTTTTGTGATTGTTTTCCTCTCTTTGATCCTACATGTTTTTTTTGTTGATACATTCTGTCCTGTACTGTCAACCTCTGGCTATCATTACCCTAATTGCTGCTTTGGGTTCTTCCCAATCAGCTGAACAAAAGTGGGAATTATAGACACTGAGTAGAACAATGTTTTGCAAATCACTTGCTAAATGTGGATCTCTGTTCTATGTATTGTAGAGGCTTTGGTATGATCTGAAAATGGCAATTATACTGAGAATGTAGTGGGACAAGAACCTGCTGTGATTTAAACTGCAGCCAGTCTATTCATTACTGTTAACACTGTCAGATTTAATTGACCTTTTTACTCTAGATGTAGCTTTGCATCTGGATTTAAAATTTGAGAATGCACCGGTAAGTGACCCTTTGGTCTCTCCCCACATACACCAGGAAGAATGAGGACAAACATATCTTCACTTGAGAGATTTTCTTCATCTCATGTTCACAAGGATTTTCTTATCTTGAAGATGTTTTAGAATAAGACATCAAAACTATACAAATATGACATAAAATAAGGGAATGAATGAGATGAAAAGCCATATTTAAATATTGACGTAATTTGAACTGCATTAACTCTCAGTTTAATTATAATACCAAGCAGTTCTCTGTGTCTGCATGTTGTAAATAATAATTTTATGCATTATTGCTTCTTAAATTCTTGTCAACAATGGTCAGTTAACACTCCAACTTTTAAACAGACTCATAACAAAAAGATCTGAAACGATGTTCCAAAGAACAGTGGTTCGATCAATGTAAAACATCTCAATCAACACTGCCATCTTTGCAATGTGTGACTTGTCTCTTCCTTCATTAGAGTGACAGAAATAACAGATAAGTCCTCACAATCTCATAGCCAGCCAGATGTCAGAGCAGTTGGTGGGAGCAGGGAGCAGGGAGAGGGCACAAAGGCTGAGAGAGTGGTAAAAGTGGAAGGGAACAGAAAGGGTTGCAGGAGGTGGGTGGGGGGGGGGGGGGGGGGGGGGGTGGTGAGGGATGTGATGCCAGAGGCTGCTGTGATCCAAAAACAAGAATAAGGCTGTCCAATGGCAGAGCAAGGCGCTCAGCAATTGCCGTTGGATTTGTCAAGTTCCCAACAGTGCTCAAGTTCAGCCTTGAAAAAGCAATCTGTTAAGACATTGGGTCTGAGTATGTCCTGCTCCACACGCTCAGGCTCCAGCACATTCAGCACCATCATCATTGTGAGGTTGGATGGCAGATGTCACTGTTTGTGCTGACAGCCTGTGACTCCAGGTAGGGCCCAGTCTCACTTACCGACAGTGCTTGTTATTGCCGGTCAGGGTTTCAATGATGAAGCATTCACCCTCATTGAGGCAGTAAGTCAGGTCTTTATTAGTGCACGGCTTAAAATGTTCTGACCTTTCTGTAGTGTAGGTTGTTGTGGCTGCAGGAATAAAAAAATGACAAGATTAGGATCCAGAGTTAGCCCTAAAATAAGCCCCCACCCCTCCTCCATTGCCATGTCATCCGAGGGTTACATGTCACAGAAAGAGCAAAGGAGCAGGAAAGAGATTGGCCCGTGATTGATTCTGTCTGCTCTCTTTGATCAGAAATGGAAGGATAAGCCTTATTGACACCTCCACTACAGATACAACACCATCACATTGGACCCAATCACTGGGCAGACTTCAGACTGAGAGTGAGCACCCACCCTGACCTGCAGCCCCACTTCATTAATTAGTCTCCACGCAGTGGATTCAAAATGAGGCTTGCACCCACTTGGAGCCCCACCTTCATTGGGTCATGATAATGACCAACACCTACCCTCAGTCTATGACCCCTTCATTGGCTGATGGCCCAAGTCTTCTGAAACTATTCTGTGAAGA